>NC_056728.1:392456260-392561260 GCF_019279795.1 Protopterus annectens
CTAATGGTTCTTGGGAAGGTGGGGGATATGGAAGCTGTATGCAGTTATCATTCATTACACATTTTACCTTCCATTTGTATCCATGATTCATGTGTACATATACTGTATGGGGCACATGTGATTATCTGTGGACACTGACACCTCACATCTGCATTTAATGCAATACTCCAGTTCACAAATATATGTTATTTAGTAAGTTATGCAACTAAAATATTGGTCCTAACGTGATTTGACATGGAAAATGGAATCTGCTGCAGTGGGACTTGAACCGGGAATGCCTGTTCATAAGGCAAATGCTCTGCCCACTACACTATTGCTATACTGCTTAATTTAAACATACCTTCCTTGTTATCCTCTTCAGCCATTTAAGCTGCATTAACTGTAGCTAAGTGATGGGTAAACCCGCACATCTATGGTTAGCTTTAATCAGATTCATAAAAAGAAAAATGGTATGTTTATTTTCTTTGTATTTACTATTGCTGTTGTACATGTGGGGGGATGTTGCTGGGGGTATGCGGACACCTATGAGTGGTCTCACTCATTCTTTTGACCTTTCTGCTGTTCTTCATTGTGGAGGCGTGTATATTCTGAAACCTCTGCTCTCAGTCATGCCCCCTGCACTCTTACATGCTCCATGTAGGATTTGCAGCTCAGGCAGCGCGCCTTTATTAATATGCATGGAGCTCTGCCGTCCTGCTCCTAAATGGTCGCTTCCATGCAGGACTAAGTAAGTCCTGCACGGAAGATTAGTAAATCCGGGGTATGTATTCATTTATATTTGTTGAGCTTTACATTTGGGTGTAGCATACCTTCATTTGTTAAGAACTTTCATATTTCAGCCCAGCATAACTCCAGCTGTTACTTTATTCTGTTATCACTGTAATAAAATGTTTATATTTTGGTCCATCTAATGTAACTTTATCTGTTATTTTATGAATTAATTTATGATGAGATTAAATGTGTAAGGTTATCAGACTGGATTATGCAGAACAACATCTGATCCAACAGGTGATCTTAAATGTGTCGAAGTTACTATGCAAGAAAATCAATATAAACATTATGAAACTAAATTTATACTAGAGAACTGGGAGATCAACACTACACAAAGTTCTTGTAAAGTACAGCTGCAAGAATTAATTTCTAATTACAAATAGTATACTGAGAAATAACTGATAGAATAATGCTATTGAAGCAGTTTGGGGAACCTGAGTGAGGATAAATAACTACATAAATAAGGGAAAAAATGATCCACATAAAGAACAGAGCCACAAAAACGTTGCTCGAGCTGCACAGCATACCGTTCAACTGCCCAGGTTTTTGTCTCGTATTTTTGGTTTGTTGCTCATAGAATTTGTGGTTGTCTGGCAAATTATTATTGAGGATTAAAGTCATTAAATAATGACAGGCATTTGAGTTTCAGCCACTTCAGAAAATGCTTGCCAATGCAAAGCTTGGTATTCTATCTACTTTCTAAATTTATAAGATCAGTATTTAAAATTTGTCCCTGTTTTGCAGCATTTGTCATCCCCCATTATTTTTGGCTTTGTCCAGAATTCTTGTGCTAAGAAGTTGAGAGGAATACTGCACAGCTGTCAAATATATGCTGAAAAAATACCAAGAGTTAACGAGTTTCAGTGCACTTATGTGCAGTGAATATTAAAATAATGAGGAGTTAGCTTGACTGTGAAGCTCAACATCCTTGTTGTAGTTAAATGAACTAGGGTCCTGTGTTATCATTTACCTCTGATATGGCTGCTTTATTCAAGTAACCCAGTTCTTCTTGCCAACAAGATTAAAAAGGAGCATCACATCTCATAATGAGCTTGAATTGATAACTGATGACATGATTTCCAGCTAAGCTGTCTAGGACTATAAAAGCAGACTGTAACCATGTGAGCAGTTTAAATAAAAACAGTGTTGAAAGAAGCATCTGAGGCAGAGAGTTACATTAGTAGACGGGAATTCCATTCTTTACTCGTACTGCAGTGAAATACAGCTATAATGCTTGCAGTGAGCTATGAGGCCAAAGCATTGTTATATTGTCCACCATTGAATGGAAAATTAGTCTATTCCTTCAATGCAGAAAATTATAGCTACAATTGCAAAAGGATACCAACAACTGTCACAGCTGTCTACCAATGCATATATGACAGCTGAACAGCCTAACTTGTAAGTAGCAATCAAAGAAGTGTGATCACAAGTAAACTGTGCTAATGTGCCAACACTCCATGGTGCAGTAGTGTTACCCCATCTTCTGCATAATATTACTATAGATGGAGCACCCCTATACTGCTGTTTACACACAAACTGAATAATGGCATGGTAATGAGACAGTAAACTAGCAAGGTGCATGAAAAAGCTAGGGCACTGTCTAGTGGGTGGAGTTAGGAATCAGAAAATGCAGTAATTTGTCTAGGAATATCTCCACAGGTAGTGGGGCAAAGCTTTTCAGTGAAGATTCAGAGTACCTGTCAATACATGAATGTTACTGAAGTTGAGTAAACATACATTGACTATGTGCATTCTCAGACTCCAAACTTCCACCTAATGAACCCTGAATACAACAGGCAATGAAAGCCTTAAATGTATCTCAGCAGTGAAGCCACTGAATAAAGGAGCCTAAACACTGGTAAAACATCTGAGAAATGTAAACCAGAATATATCAGAAAAAATGTCCACTTTCAGAAAATTTACTGTCCTTAATCCTTTGGAGAAGCTTAAGGATGTTCACTGCTATATATACCGTAGTGATGTATTACTTGTTACCACCAGATAAGCTGACAGCATGGATAGGGTTTAATACAAAAGAGCAAATATGTAAATTACTACAACCACTGATATCCAGTATCCTCAGCTAAATTATGTGAGGAATCTTACAATACATTGATAAATTCTGCTAGAGTCGGGGAATTAGGTAAAATGAAATTATTACACTGAGACCTCAGATTATTACATTTGGTGTTATAAAAGCCAATAGGATCACATTTTTTTGTAGTTCTGGTAAAAGGTAAATTTAGGAGGGATTCTGCCTTTAGGTCAATATATTATTTACAGAAGAGGTTATCAACAATCAGTAAATCCTTAACCTGACCATTGTGAATGACTGAGATGTATTTGCAGCCTGAGCCTTTGTTGCTCTACATACTACATTTAATTTGCTTTAATATTTAAAAAAATGTGCTTATAAGCTCATTAGTTATACAACTAGAATCTATTGCACTGGTTAGACTTCAAATGCATTCTACAAATAATACTTCTGTAACTTTTCAGGATTGCTAATGAAGATCTGTACTGGCAAAATCAGTTCTATTTTCTGTGTTTTATAGTTATAATTTCAAATGTATTTTACATCTTACACTGTGCTACTCTTTCTGCATTTGCTTAGTCACATATTTTGTTACAATATGGCTGTGTGAGTGTCTCAACAAACACTGAGCACTCATAACAGTGAACTACAAAATTACCATTTTAGATCGAAACAAAAATGATCCAAAACAGCAACAATTAAAACTAATTTTTTTTCAGGGGGAAGCCCCCCTGCAGCCTCCTCCCCAGATGCCCAGCATATATATATATATATATATATATATATATATATATATATATATATATATATATATATATATATATACCAACTCTGAGATTGCACAACAATGGGGTATGGGCAAATTACCTTACACCACTGCCCTGACTCCATACAAAAGGCTGACAGTGAAAGTTTACTGAAAACAATGCTCACTCTTATGTGCATTTGCTGTTATTCACATCCTGAAAAACAGTTTGCTGATATGAGATCTTGTTGTTTTGACGTGCAACCAGCTGTGCATATTCCTTGTATGTAGCTACCTTATTTAATGAGTTATATGCATAAAATACAAGTCAAGTTGGATGGTGTAGAGGTTGTACTCTGACTACTCAGCCAACAATCAGGGTCTGAATTGTGACTCTGAGAGCTGAAAGTGTAGATTGAGAGCTGGGAGTGAGTGACCAACACAAATTCCCCCAACTGCAAGGGAGGGAGTGAATGAACATTTATCTGTGACCATCATCTGGTGAAGACTAAAAGATAAACTACCATAACTGGTGGACCTTAGCTGGATTGCATGTTGCAGACAGCATGGGCTCATGTATAAGTACATATAGGGTACACACAAAGTGCAGCTTTGTATGTCTAGTACATTGTAGTAGGCATTCAGTTAGGGAGGATGCCAAAAAAAAGTGCCCCACCTCCTCCCAGTACAATGAAAGTTTTTCTTTTACTGGCAAGTAATCAGTAGAATGGTTATATGCAGGCAAAATGGTCTGTAGCTAACAAAAAGTGTGGCCAAAGTGCATGGTATATGTCCTATTTGACACCAATCGGGATGGGCAGCAACAGGTGATACCTCACTTTTTAATGTGCTTGATGCATGAGGTATAACATAAGATGACACATGCCACCCATCTGTAGTCCCTGCATTTTGAATCTGTTAGGATTCCTGCACATCTGCCATATACTGTTGGTATGCCAAATCCTAGGCATGACACACCTTCTGCTGCTTGTCTTTTATTTGGTCAGATTCCTGCCACTCATGGCTCAGTTGCTCAGAGCTGAATGCACGTCAGTGTGCTCATAGTATTCTGTTCCAGATCTCTTCAGTGGAATTTATAGCCACCATAAGACCACCCCAATAGGCAATACTCCCAGTCTGGATGGAATCATGGCTTTGGCATCAAAGCCCAACCTCCGGACTACTTCATTTTATAGGTAAAATGCTGAATTGAGGAGATGCAGACATGTTGTGAGATATCACCCTGTAGCTCTCATAAATATTTAGATTAAATGCTATACAAAGATTTGGGCTTCAGAACTCTAGCCTGTGCTTCTTACTCCTACCATCCCACTCCAATGAGGTAGCACAAAAGTTAGAAGTGGCACAGATCAAGTGCAATTAGTAACCACCATTATGGAAGCTGATCAACACCACCCTGAACCTTTGGTAGCCATTCTCACTGACTTTAGAAAAGGGTTTAGTTCTATAAAACGGTGCTTTCTCTGGGCAACTCCATGAGAAATTAACTTCCCTACTAGCTCTGTAACAGGCATACAGTCCTTGTACAAAACATCAAAATCTTGTCTCATTTTAAACTCCTTGTAATCTGTATTCCTTTCAATCTATTCCAAGGTACTAGACAGGGGTGTCCTTTGTCCTTAGATCTGCCTTTTTATGGTTGTCAAGCCATTGGCTAGAGTTATTTTACAGAACTAATCCTTGAAAAGTTGTTGTGTGTCAGTTCCAAACTATTGATGTTTGGAGAAAAAATAATCCTTACAAAATAATCCCATCAGAGGTATTTTACTCATTGATCTAAACTTTTGTTTCTTTTGTTAGCATTTCTGGCCTGAAATGCAACAACAGCAAGAGTATCTCTTTCCAATTAATGAGGCATCCAAATGACTGCAATCCCTTACCCTAATATCACTTGTTTGGCAACCTCTCCATAATATTTAGGCATCCATCCTCACCAAAATATTCTCAGAATGCTTCAGTTGTACCTGGTACACTAACTGGGAGCGCTTTTTTATCCTACCGAATATCAGGACAACACTGAGACTATCCTTACTTTGCCACTCACCATAATGCTTCTTCCAGTGCTGTGTAGTTTGACATACTGCTATCATATACAATTACTGAGACAGGAAACTACAAAGACTCCTACTATATTTTTTATGACATGGTAAGAGAGGGTGTATTCCCAAACAGGTTATCTCTACTCCATGCAAGAAAGGGGACATAGATTTACTCAGCCTTTCCCTTTATGCTCAGTCTTTTACATTTCATAGTTTTTCTTGGTGCTTCCATCATCAACACCACTCGCTCTTTGGTGAAACGTGAATGTATTTATTATGTATACCTTATACTGTCTAGCACTATAGCATAAATTTTTAATGTTAACTTTATACTTTCTAGCATTATAGCATTAATTTATCATGTATACCTTATACTCTCTAGCATTACTTTTATTTGTAAACCAGCTCTCTGGAAAATGGCACACACTCAAAGCAACACATAGTGCCCTGAAATGCTACAGGAAAAGTCAGGAGTCAAATACCTGATGAAATTCTCACTTTGTCTATGAATTTGCCACAAGCAAAATTTAAACAAGACATCAAAAACAATTTAAGCAGAAGGAATAAACATCTAAAGGTATAACTGAAATTACATATCTGGCAGTACAAGTAACAACATCAAAATGGATTTTAGCTCTTTTACCTACTTCAGTAACAATTTCCAACACCCTAATAGAAATCATTGGAGGTACCAGTAAAGTCAACATACATTTTGTCTTTATCCTTAAATGACTTGCCTCTTTCTCCAGACTAAGCCTTGGATCCCCGTCTCCACTTTGTAACATCCCTATGTGAGCAGCATCTAACTGCCATTTTTCATCTTGGATTCCATTTCATCCAAGCCTAACCAGGACCAAACTCGTGCTAATTCAATACTACAGTTAAGTCTGTTATTTGAGTGCTTCTCGGGATGGTACCATTTGCATTCTAGTTTCTCTTCAAGCAATGAATATATTATTTCTTATAAAAGAGATATACCTACTGTTTCCCCTTCCACAATGTGCAAATGGCATATACCTCAGAAGGGCCTTGCAAAGATTGTTGGCTAATCTTCATAAAAAGTTCTGGGACCATCTTGTATCACAATGTCTTAGGCTTCACTGTCATTGTCTATTGCAGAGCGGGCAATTCCCCTTTTTTAGTCCTTTAGCTATACTCCAGACTCATCTTTTTGTAAGCCGATATACTGCAAGTAATAATATTAGTCACTGTATTTAGACTGATAATTACCAAAAATCAGAAATTATTTCCTAGATAGAAAAATATTTATTGAGTAGGGTAACCCTGGACATAGCTAGCAAAATCTTTGACTGTATCAGCTATAGGTACATGTGTTCATAGGTTTGTCTCTGGGCGCATCAATTAGAGGTTCATATGCTATAGATTTATATGTGAGTGTTAAGTACTCATTCTGCACATCATTACTAGCCTAGCCAGTAAATACAAGTTTAGCCAGTAAATAGAAGCTTAACCAATAAATACAAGCCTAGCCAGTAAATACAAGCCTAATCACTAAATATAAGCTTAGCCAATAAATACAAGCCTAGCCAGTAAATACAATCTTAGCTAATAAATACAAGCCTAGCCAATAAATACAAGCTTAGGCAATAAATCATATTCAGGAGATATCTCCATCCTCAAAAAAGGCAACACAAGATGAACCAGAAGAAAAATTGAGGTTATTCATTCAATTATTTAAGTTTACCTTGAAGGTGACAAGTTCTGCTCTGCTTGATACATAGTAGAAGTTTATTCTAAAGGTGGGAGATACATTGGCATGCAAATATATTACACCATTGTGTCTTAATGATTTGTTAAAGAAGGTTTATGTCATTTAACTGATAGCTGAAGGACCAGTTGTTCTGCAAGAGAATATGGGATCAAGGAAGGTGCTACCTTTCATGGTTCAATATATTGGGCATAGATCACCACTGAGGAGACTCTAAGAGCCTGAATACAAAGTGAGTGCCAGTCTATCTGGATACATGAGGATCTTGAGGCCATTTATCTTTTCAATTAGTAATTTCTGAGATCTCTCGATCTGAGTGATATATTTAGGAAAATACATACTAAAAAGAGCATTATATTCAATAATGCATCTGAAAAGAGATAAGATGTCCTTGGAATTAAAATGAGCCACTCTGAAAACTGTTAGTCAAAAGCTAAGATATTATCAAAAACATTACCTAGAACCCTTAACAACAGTGTCTATTTAGAGGGTTAATTCACATATATCATATGAAATACTTTGTTTACCAAAATAAACTAAACTATTTTTTCATATTTAATTTGAGGCCATTGTCCTTGCACTAGTTGTTAACATAATCTAATCTGTTAGAGTAATTTTGAGTCAGTAGAGGAACAAATAATAGCATCCAATTTACTGTTGCCTGTAAACTTACATAATCATAGACCAGGAGTTTTCACACGAAAGCCTAATAAAAATATGCCAAAGAGCAGAGACCCCATCACTGAAGCCTGTAATTTACCACTGCTAATATTTTTGCCTTCAGAAGTATTACTTGTGACTCTAACCACATGAGGTTTGTCAGACAAAAGGTAACTATTCACTACATAACATATGGATTTATATTCGTAAATACAAATCTGCCAATAATCCATGCATGTCTAATAGTGTCAAAGTCCTTGACCAAGTTCCAAAATGCTGTATGTCCTCCAAAACCACTATCTATTGCTTTGATAATTCTTTCAAAGGTATTAATGAGGCTAAACAGTCAGGATCTGCCTTTGACAAAGTTGAGTTGATGAGGTCCAGTTTTAAAAGACTTTCAACATCCAGATAATTGAGGTCTAAGGTCAATTACATTCCACAGGTTTGCACATGAAGTTAGAGAAGTGAAAAGGTTTATAATTATCAAGGTCCATAGCTGAGATAATCCTTGTGTTACAGCATTGCACTGACTGTTTTACAGATTTCAGGAACATAACTGGTGGAGAACCTAAGACAATGAGATTAAGTAGGAGTTCACATTAGGGTATGTGGATGAGGTATTCTTAGCTTTTTAGAGAACTGAGAGGACTTTTTCTATAGTATTTGTAGGAGGTGACTGGGGCAACGGAATGTCTGGAATAGTTATTGTGGACTAGCTCTTAACATTGCAGGTCTTTATTACTTAATTCCATGCCATAGCTAAGGAAAGATTTATAGTTGTGTTTAGGTTTAGCAGCTATTTACGTTCATACTGATTTGAGATTTCTAATGATACTGTTAACGTCTTTTTTAGTTGGCTGAACTGGACTCTTGGGGGGGACTAAAATGAGACCTCATACAGAGGTTTAACTGGCCCAACCATCATCTAGTGAACAGCAAAAAAAGTATTCTGCAAAACATTAGGATGTTAGTTGGATCCCTGCATATATAACCAAGTATACATGCATGACCCCCCCAGCTCTTCAAGTGAAGAGCCAAAACTCCACTCCTTCTAATGACAAACCAACTAGGTGGCCAGATACTTGACACACCCTCTCATGTGGACTGGCATGATGTTTAAGGTGTTTTCTTCACAGACAAGAGGTGCAGGGTATGGCCCACAAGAGGAAATAGCCTAGTATTTGCTTATGAACTTATAATTGTGTATATCTAAAATATCCCTTCAAATCACGTAATCCTAAACCACCTTCTACTGTTGGAAGGATCTACCTATCACACTTGACCCTTGCCATCTTCTTCTCACAGAGACAGTCCTTCAATTCTTTATTAATTACTGTCCATAACTTCTTCTCTGATTGATAAAGATATGCCTGACCTGTATATAAAATGAAAGGGACTAAACACATTTCACTGTTAGTATCTTGCTATCCATATCCATAAATAAGAGCCTCCACTTTGTGTAGTTTTTGTATTATCTTTTGTTTAGTCTCTTCCCACATATCCTTAGCTGCCTTAACAGAATCCTTTTAATCCATACTCCTAAATGCTTCATTTTATTGTGTCCCCATAAATATGAACATTGCTGGACCAGTTCATGTGTGGTTACATAGTTTACAGCTATAGCCTATTATCTTCATTAATTTCATATTCTGAAAAGGCTTGAAACTGTCACATTATGTTCAACAGCACTGAGATGTCCTTTTCTGGTTTTGTCAGGTACAAAATAATATCATCTGCAAATAAAGTCAACTTTTCTTGATTACTATACCAATTATATCCTTGAATTTCAAAGTCTCTTATTTTCTTTGCCACTGGCTCTAAATATAAAGCAAATAGCAAATGGGAAAGAGGACATTCCTGCCTGGTTTCTCTCTTCAGATACAACTTGTCAGGAGGAACCCTCCCACTTTAATTTTGGCAACTGTTCACATGTGTATCCTTCTAATTAACCTTATTTGTTGTATCAGGGAATGTAAATGTTTTTGTTGCCCTGCTCATAAAATCTCAGCTTACTCTATTTAATGTTATCCCTGCACCAAGACCCACCAACAACAGTGGTATTTTCTTACACTCTGCCTCCTTCTGGATCATTATTGTTTTATTAATGTTGTCAAATGTTTGCTTTCCTTGCACAAAACCACACTGATCCATATCTATCAATCTTGGCAATACCTTTGCCATTCTTTCAGTTATTATAGACATAAAAAAATTATAATCATGGTTTAGAATTGGAATGGGACTATATGAAGCTGAGTCTGATGAGTCTTTACCAACTTTAGGTATTACAGCCACCACAGCTTTCTTTCAGGATGTTGGCGCTTCCCTTGTTTTAAAATACTGCTTAATAAAACCTTCCAGATCTTTATCACTTTCTTCCATCCAAACTTCCACTAGAATACTGTCTATTCATGAAGACTTTCCTGCAGATTGATTAAACATCACCATTTTATCACATCTACCCTGTCTTAACTGTTAGTTGTTGTGACTTATCTACCTCTAACCTTGGCAAACTTAAATCTTCCATAAATATTCCCATTTGCGCTCTTTCTTCATTATATCAATTTCAATGCTTTATACAAATTTTCATAAAATTTCTGAAATATCTCTAATACCTCTACAGGCTCTCAGTTACTTTTTCTTGTTGTAGGCTCCCTAAGTTTGGCAACAACAATATTTACTTTCTGTTGTCTGTGTCATTGTGCTAAAAGTTTTTGTGCTCTGGATTTGTTATCAAAAACAGTTGCTTAACAGCAATCTTTCTAAATTCATGCATATTATCCAGACTCTCACTTATTTTCTTTTTAGCACTCTGCAGTTACACCTGTTTTTGTTCTGACAGATTCCCCTTTTTCTGTAATGCTTCAACCTTTGTCAGCCTCTCTTAATAATTCAGGTTACTTTCTTAACCATATCTCTTTTTTTATTTTACCCTATTTTTAAACTCCATATTCATTTTATCCCACTTACAAACTATAACTTCTGAAGAAATTTCTATCTTACATAATGACTATTGAATAATTTCTACTACAGATTCCTTAAATTCCTCTCTTTTTAACAGGTAAGTGGGGAATTTTTGCTAAATTAACTTGCATTTTTGTCTTAGCTGTTATTAGTGCATGATCTGAAATCATTACTGGATCTGTGTCTAAGCTTTTAATTAAATGCGCATGCTCCCATGAAATATAATTTCTGTATAGTCTAGCCCAGTTATTGTTCCTTGGTGAATGCTATTTAAATTCTCTCTGAGTTCATTCTATTGGATTCACATCCTCCATAGCAAATATTTTCATACATTTGTTTCTCTATTTTCTCTTCTAGGTCCCCCAGATACATCCTAACTGCTGCAAATCAAATTCCAGTCCACATCTATAAGTAATATTCCCTAATGAAAGATGATTATTTCTCCCTAATTTTCTTAAGCTCCATAATAGCAGTTTAGGTGGAATATAAATACATGCCACTGTAATCATCCTCCCCTGTCAGTAGCCCCTTACTACCACAAATCTACCATTATTATCTCCCCCCTCTACTACCACTATTAGAGATCCTCTAGCAATTAGTATAAGCACTTCCCTTCTCCATTGTCCCTGATAATCTGCTGACTATCCCTCATGAAATTCTTTTTTAACAAATTATCTTGGTCACTTCTTTCCAAATGTGTCTCCTGTAGCATTACTCTGTACTCTGCATATAATTCAATACTCTTTCCTTTTTGTCTACACCTGTGAGGTCATTTATGTTTCAAAATAATATGTTTAGTGTAGTCATTATGTTAAGTTATTCCAACCTATTATATATGACAGCTTTTTTAAATGTCTATTTTCTGCTTTTGAGTTACATGCACCCCCTAATGTTTGGCAGGTTGATCTTTCATACAGTTGTTTCTTGTCACCTCCATTTCAATCTATGTCACATTTGACACAACTTTTTTATTTTAATGAAAACCCTCAAAAAACAATCCTAGAATATGCACATAACCTATTAACTTAGAACAAACATACAAAGCCATGTACATCTTAAATAATGAAGTTTAACCCTCCTTCTAGGAACAATAATCCCAGGTCAACAGCTGTACACAGGCATTACCTAACAAAAAGTTAAAATTATTCATGCTAAGGTGTATGTCACAGCCTGTGAGCCTACTTACAGTAATTGCTGTCTATTCTTGTCTTATCTTCTTTCCCCTCCCAGATGCAAAAAAACCCAGCTTATATGCTTTCAGAAAACATCAGCTTTTAGCCTTAAAAAGTGGTCTGGCATTTACTGCCTACTCCTGTAGTCAGCTCCTCTACAAGGAAATGTAAGAATAAAACATACTGCTGCCCTCAAATGTAGACTTCTAAGTTCACAGTGAACATTTATTTCCTAAAGGAAAGCTTTTCATTACATTCAGGTTTCTCTTATTTACTTGCTAATACAAAAATCGTGTTATTAGATTAAGCAAAGGGCCTTAATCCAGACATTAACCTTTCTAAAAGTTAAAAGAAAAAAAGATCAGCGATGTATATATATATATATATATATATATATATATATATATATATATATATATATATATATACACTTTTATTCACTTTCACCCCCCACCCCACCTCAGCAACCCGAGATTACAGCATTTTAACTTAAACATGCATTTTGTCCAGCCTCTTTTCCTCTTTTTATATTGCAATGCCTACATTTCTTTAGGGGAAAGCTATAGAGTCTGCAGCTCAAGTTGACTTGTGACCATGGTCACACAGAACTAATTAATATTTAAAACTTGAAAGTTGCAGTTCCCAAGCAAGTTCAAAATCCCTGACAATTTTTCCACAGCATCCGGCCTGTGGTTTCAAAAATAGATTTGGCAGTAAAGCCCAGTATAAATAACTAAAAAACTAAAGTACTAAAAAACTTTCTAAAAAACTAGGTTATGGATGTCATTCCAAAAGATAAATCTTTAATTACAGATCAGTTAACATAATAAGATAAGCATCTACTCAATATTTAAAATAAAATATTTGATCTATGAAAAAAGCTCTTTATTAATTTCTTCTCATTATATTAATTTAACTGATCTGTGATGAAGGATTTATCTTTTGGAACAACATCCATAACATAGTTTTTTAGTAAGTGTTTTAGTACTTTAGTTTTTTAACTAAAACTATGGGCCAGATGCTGTGGAAAAACTTTTTGAGGATTTTGAACTTGCTTGGGAACTGCAATTTTCAAGTTTTAAGCCTTAATTGAAACTAGTAAAGAAGAAAAGGCACTTGCTTACTTTAATATCTTTATTACATGCAACGATATCTGAAATGCTTTACTATATAACATGCAATTTATATTATGAAATGCATTACACAAATACTGTTAAGAACAAAAGTTGTTTTACTTACAATAATTTTTTTTCCTTTTCTTTTAGTGCCCTTGAAAGAATAATTACATGAAGTGAGGTATATGCTTTTCAGTCCCCCAAAAGTTTAACAAAGTCAACAAACGTCCAATTGTTCCACTTTTTCTTGTGAAACTGCCTTTCCCAAATGTAATTGATGCTTTATAATATCACATTTATTCACTAATTGCAGTGTTGCTGGTCTTCTTCCTGTTCATCTCCATCGCCTAACTCCAGACTCTGGTTCAAGTTCAAGTTAGCCCAGATTCTTCTAGTCAATTCCTGTTCTGTCTTTCAAGCATTACCTTTGGAAGAGTGGAAAACGTTTCACTAGCAAAGTTTCTCTGAGTTTTATTATCAAAATAATGAGAAGCAGAGTACCATTCTGTTTGATGGCTCACTCTTTCTTGTGAAAACTTTTATATTTCCTCCTTAGCCAGTTCTGTATCAAAAATCACTTTTCTCCTCTAGGAAAAATACTCTGAAGACAGCTGTTGCAGCAGCATGAATCTTGCACATACCTCTTAACCTTCCCTGACTGCTGGGATAAATCTGCTTATCATATGCCTGGTGTACAGGGAATAATTATTTTCCACAGTCTACTATCTCAAGTTTTTAATACTTTGTCTTTCTGCCAGAGTTTTGTCAAGATCAACTCTTTCTACTTGTATGATTTCAGCTTTAATAATACATGTCTTGGCTGCTTTCTCACAGCCAGGTCTGGAGCACACACATGATGCACACTTTCAATTAACATATCCTGCTGTGGAATGCTAGTACAGTTGCTTATTTGTGCTTTCATAAAATTTTAGAGTATGATCCTTCCAGTTTCTCTGCTACAGCAGAAAATCGCAAGTTTTCCCTGCAAGCTCTGTCTTCTAACTCTATCATTTTTAAACAGCTCTTCAGCAATGTCATACTCAACCAGCTTTTTCTTCATTTCAATGTTTGATTTTTGCAGTTGTATCACTTCATCTGAATAGTTGTTTAAAGCTTCTTCCATTTTTTTTCAGCCTTTCGTTATTTGAGTTGATATACTCCTTAAATGTTTTGTTTATTTTAATCAGCCCTAAGTGCATTTGATTTATTTTTCCCTCTAGATTACTGGAAGCCATGTCTTGCATCAAAGGTTGAACTGATTTTGCTAAACAACTGCAGGACTCTTCCTAGTCTGTGTTTTCTCTTCACTTTTCAAGTTCATTTTCTTTCAGGCTCTCTAAGGTTCTTCTTTGCTGACAATGTGCTTATTAGCCAGTAAATGCATATCCTAAAACTGGAAGACTTACTGGCCCTTAAGTTTTTTTTTCACAGCAGGAGAGCTGAAATTAAGTTGTTGATCAGTGTGAAGCCATCTTGGAAGAAAAATTATAATTATACTTAGTGCAGGTAGGTGTTACTTTATCAATATTACTATTTAAGTAGGAGTAGAAGACAGAGGCACAGGTGGCAGCTTTAGCATTGGGGTGTGATATAGAAAAAGAGGATTTTATTAGGTCATCAAATTACTGAAGGTTTGCTTTTGAGAAGCCTCAACATATAAGGGTATTTTAGGGAATGTACCGCCAGTTTAAAAGAAATGGTCACTGATTTATGATTTGATTTAACAAGGGGAAGGTGATACACATGGAGATGTGCAAGAAGCGACCATGTTTCTGAGGACAAGATCAAGATTATTACAGGCCCTAGTTGGATGGTTAGCTATTTGTACAAGGTCATTAGCATTTATAATGTGAGACAAGCATCAGACATGTTGAGCATTGCTGATTTAGGTCAGTAAATGTCCTGCACAAAATGTACAGTGTAAGCTAGGACTAAACAGTGACCACAAGGAACCTCAAGAAGGTCCACACCATGTAACTTATTGCATAATAGGCTGAGTGCTTTTGTCCATATAAAATAATCTGGACTTCATCAGAGCAAAATGTGATTTGATCCACAGGTACATTTGCACACTCGTACCATGTATGTTGCTAGTATTTAAAACATCCATTAATATATTAAAGGGACAAAGCCATCCATAAATAACAAATTAAAGTAATAAATAGTGCACTCATTTTAAAATACAACATACCTCCCCTAAAGCTAAAAGTTAAACTAAGAAATATAAAAAATATTATATTTAATGTATGAGGAGATAACTATACTCAAAATATAAAAGTCAGTATCTAAAAGAATGATACAAACTATTAATAACCCTATAACTTAGCTGACCTCAACTTTAAAACAGAATAAATAGATACATTATCATTAACACATGGGAGACACGTTTAGAATACAGAGAACTCTACTTGCAGATCAAGTTAGATGCAACCTGCAGACCTGGTATTAATGATAATGTATCCATTTATTCCATTTTAAAGTTGAGGTCATTCACCTGTCAAGCTCTTGTGCTAAGTTATCTGCGAGGGTGAGCTCAACCCTATCTCAGTTGCTGTCATGCCATATGGGTGCTCAGGGCAGTGCAGCAATACATTACTAAGTATCTTGTCCTCTTTAATTACATTCATGTCACAGTAAAGAGTCTTCTCAACTGAATTCTTATCTTGTTTTTCTTGCCTTAATGCATTGTCTTGCAATATGGGACTGATCTTTTTATCACATTAAGATTGGCCTCGTGGTGTGACAGCTATGATACTGAGGTAACTTAGCGTAACTGTCCCTGAATCACTCCCATAACACTTTACATTACATTATCACATCAAGAAGTGCTACAATGCTAATTCCTGCCCCTGCTGGACTATTGGGATGTGCACACCATGGTCATGTACAGAGACTGCACTGACTCTGCATTAGTGATACGTCTGCTAGCATACCATTCCTGCCTGATGATGATCATAAGATGCAGCCTTGCCCATGGAGCATCATGTAATGTCATAAGATGCAGCCTTGCACATGGAGCAACCATTATGATTCTCATGAAGATCTATACAGTAGACATAGCACCTTCAGGACCAGGCAGGCAAGTAATATCCTTTTTGCATCTGCTGCACAGGAACTATCAGGAGCATCTGCTGAGCCGTTATGATGGCCTGTTGCATAAGACTGATACCTGGCACTAACATCTTAGGAAAGTGAGTGATGCTAGAAGCATTACCTGCTCAGGTGAGTAGTGCAATCATTGCTGTGTGTAGAAATGTGTATATTGTTTGGTAGGGCTATATTGTCTGTTTCCTTGATATCTTTGACAAGGTCACAGTGTATTGATACTTTCCTACTTCCTTTTCCCAGTGGAAAGAGAATTTAAGAGCCAAACCTATCTCTGAGGACAAAAACCCTGTCCAAGTGAATAGTATGGATATTGTGCCCACTCCTGCACTGAGTAACTGCAATTCTGTTTGTAACAGATGTATATCAGTATGCATTTTTATTCCATTTCTGTTTTTTTCTCATCCTTCTGTAGATCCAGCTGTGGTACAGGATGTGGAAGTAATGTAGATATCTAGGTCTGCTCCAGCTGGTACATCTAGGGCTGGGTCACCAGAAGTCACCAGGACTACATACCAGCAGAAGGGCAAAGATGAGGCTGCTGAAGAGGACCCAGAATGATCACTGGTACCCTCCAAGGCCACCCTTCAGGAAGGAGGTAGTAAATCCTTTCAAAGAGTGTGAACTGGGGGTGCTTCTCAGTCTCTGGGTCTCACATGTGGTAGGTGATTGCACTGAATGTGCACCAACAGGTAAATGTCTTTGCTGGGATCATAGAATACCTCCTGGTCTAGCTGATAGAGGTGCATGACCTTCTGGCCCAAATCATTGGACCACCAGAAGCAGAATCTGCTCATGGTATCATTCAAAGAGATGACTGATGTCTGGGTGAGCTTTCCCCTGTTCCAGTCAGATAGACCTCCTATTCCTTACCCTATACCACATTTTGGTGCTCCTCTCATTTATGTATCATTCCCTGTACCTCATTTATAGTGCAAATCTCCCCATCACCAGTTGCTGTCCATATGAATGTCTGCATTCCTCCACTTTTGCCCTCACCTCTTGTGCTTATGACACTATCTGCCTATGTCTTTATTTTGTGTTTGCTTTATTGCTATTGTTATTTTTCCTCTTTTCTTTTCATACA
Source organism: Protopterus annectens (assembly GCF_019279795.1). Taxonomy (NCBI): domain Eukaryota; kingdom Metazoa; phylum Chordata; order Ceratodontiformes; family Protopteridae; genus Protopterus; species Protopterus annectens. The sequence continues at coordinate 392,473,704 of NC_056728.1, forward strand.
AGCTGCTTGTAACCTACTACATCTGCCCTTTATGTTTAATATAAAATGGGCACCTGTGCCAATAAATGGCCTTCCTTCATTCCTTCCCAAATATATCTTCCCTTAAGATTACCCTTATATTTTTTTTTCCTTTGATTGCAATTCATCCATCTCAAACTCTTCGTTTTCCTCCATTCATCTAAATTCTTGAAATTACATGAATTGGCACTTTACTGTGTTGGCCCTTTGTGACCAGCCCACAGTACCACGTTGCTTCATTGCATGTGTGAATACACATAGCCTCAGACATGCCACCTTACTTTTCTTGCCACTGTGACCATGTGAATCATACCAGGGTGAGAGTACTACTGTTCAGTATCATGACTGCTGCCCATAATTCAGATGTTCTAATTTATTATGCAACTTTTACTCTGGTGTTTTGAAACAATGAAAATCTTATTGTATACCTAAACAGCATTTTGCATTTTGTGTTACACTACACCATCTTTGATATTTAGTGCTACATCACAGCATTGCAAATGTTTCTAAATAGCTCCTCAAACTGGAATTTATAAGTCAAAATAAATGCAGTAAATATTATTTTTTAACGTTTTATAATAACCTGCATTACCTCAGTAACCACACAGGCTGACAGTGAATTTTGTACATCCATTTGTAAGCTTTCATATAAGGCTAAGCAGTTATGCCTATGTAGTTTGGTAGTTGATATTTTTAGAGAAATGTGAAAATTATGACTATATAAATAAACAGTATATGAATAACACTTAATATCTCTTCAGCTGCACTAGGCAGAAGTCAAGCATCAATGCAGTTGCATTGCCTATCATATAAGATTTAAGGTGAGATCTTTCAATAACTTGCATGTAACAATGTTTTAGAAATGTAATGTAACTATAGACAGGAAATATGAGACACCTAGAAACATCACTATCCCAGAGAAACACTGGAGGCAGCACTATTGTTCAATGAGGCAGTAATTGTAGAGGAACTAATTTTATAACATGGTGCAAGCAGTAAAACAATTAATTCTATCCGCAGAGTGCAAAATAGTACATTAATTGCACCACAAACACCAATATATTCTAAACATATAAAACATGACTTGGTGCAAGACATAAAACAAGTTAGTCTACTTCAGTGTAGAATGCAGTTCATTAATTGGACCACAAACACCAATATATATTCTGCACATATAAACACACATACTGTGTATGTCCTACATGTGCAGTATCTCTTAAACTTCAAAACTGTTGTAGCTGCTAGCAGATGTAAGTTTTTGACAAACAAATGGGAACACTGGAATGCATAAAAGCCAGGAGTAAACTAAAAAAAAATCCTAGTTCCAAAATTTTCATTGGGCTACGTGCACCATAAGCACTCAAGACCAGAATGGAGCTGAAAACTATAAAGTTATAGAACATGGTTCAAGATGCAATAAAGAGAACAGCCCTGCCCTTTATTCCTTTGATGGCAGGCGCGATAGGAAATGTTCATATTTGTTGAATATTTCAGCCTTATTGCTAACCCAGTGCTTTGTACTGTGTAGTATCACTACCACAAATTAGGATACTTTTGCTGGTGTAAGGGGAGAAAGACACCCCATCTTGAAGTGCATATACAAGTTTACAAAAGTCTTTCCAGTTTATGAGTCTTGGCATACCTAAAATAAGCATATATGCTTTTATTATTTTATTAACTGACAAACACAGAGAAATACAACAGTAGTAAACATTTTACATAAAACAGTGTGGTATTGGAAAATGAATTGGAGTGTGCTATCGCTTTACTCTCCAGATACATTGCAGCAACATTTTGTATTTGATGTCTAAGACTGACTTCTGAAGCATGACAAAAAATACAATATATTACCACAATGTTTAAGCTAACATCTTCCTGTCTTGCTGCTTTTTTTACTACCGATTGTTTTTCATTTTTAATTCTTTTGACTATGCAAGGCATGGGTGGAAGGGGTAAAAGGGGTCACCAAGGGGGAGGGTTGTATGCATGTTACAGTTCATGTAAGCATCAATGAGCTGAATTTAAGAAGAGACAGCTGAGGTAATATGAAGCAGGAAAGGGGCAGGGAGATGCCAGGGTGGGGGTTGGTGGCTGCATTTTCAATAGTACCTGCAGCTACAGTCAGCACACCGAGGAAGGAATGATTAGGTAGTATAATGACTGGCAGCAGCAGGGAACATGGGAAAGGAGCGACCAGGTCTATGCCAGTGTGAAAGGACTCAAAAGGGACAGCAGTGCTCAGAATTGTGTTGGAAAGGTACAGTTCAATGCCCGTACCTTTAAACTAAGGTAGAAGTGGGGAAGGTTATCAGGGAAGTAGAAGCAGGGCTGAGTGACACATACTTATGCAGTAGAAAGAATGGAAAATGGGGAAACAACAGAGAAACAAGTAAGCATTTTTGCAACATTGCTAGGCAGTGTTACTAAACATTGCAGAGTGTGTAGGAAATAAGATGGAGGTAGAGGTAACAATGCAAAAGGGGGGGACAAACATTGCTGCTATCACAGAAACTTTTCACCAACAAAAAACGGTGGGTGCACAGAGGTGGCTGGTATATGTTGCTCAGGAATGACAGAGAAGGAAAGGAGGAGTGATTTGCAAAAGAATAGCATCAAATAGGATTAATACCAGCTCATACAGAGGCAAGGAAGCAAGAAAACTCACAATCTATGGTAAACACCATGGCACTTTAGGGAGGATGATGGTGGATTGGTGGTCCGACACTGTGCTGCAGCTCCTATACAAATCAAATGTGGAGGATAAGACACTGAAGGAGACAATAATTGGGTGAGGGTATGAGAAAGAGGGTTATAAATGTGGAAGATTTAAATCTTCCAGAATCAGACTTCGAAAGTCTCACTTCCAAGTTAAGAGGACATGGAGTCTTATACCAGGAGGAGTTTAGCCAACTGGTGCAGGACTGTACAAAAAAAAATATTGTATGTCATCCAAGGTGATGAAGACCAACAGTGTACAGCTGATGGTGCCATAGCCAAAAGTAATCAAGTCAATGTGTGGATTAGGTTGGGGAAAAGATATGAGTACAAAGAAATGTTATGGGGTAGGGCTTTAGGGGAATGGCCAGTGATGGGGAAGAGGCTCAAAGATGAGTTAGGGGACTGTTGTCTATCTGAGGACATAAACCAATGATGGGAATGGGTGAAGGAAGCAGTATTCAGGATATGGACAAATATCTGAGGAAAAAACAGAATGGCAGAATGAAGACAAGGACAATGCAGCTGCATTGGAAGATGAGGTTAGTGACAGGACAAAAGAAAGAATCTAAAAGAAGTTGAGGGAACCTGGTGAAGAGCTGGAAGAGACACAATAAAGTTAAGTAAGCAGAATGGCAACAAGGGAGGTAAAGAAAGCAAAGGCACATGCTAAAATGGATTTGGTAGAAGGGGTCAGTAAGGTGAAGTACATCTTCTTTAGATATATAGCACAAGGAAAGAAGGAAGAGAGGCTGAACAAAGATAGGGATGTGATCACAGAAAACTGGAAACATTCTTGGAGGGACAGGTGGATGGTAGACTAGGGATAACAGTGGGCAGACACCAGAAGAGATACAGAAAGAGAGGGATGAAGGAGACTGATAGACATACTTGAGGTGATGGAAAGTGAGATGCAACTAGTTTTTCTATGGTAGGGTAAAGCATAGGCCTAAGAAAGGTCACCTCTAAGAGTCTTCAGGAAACTGGTCAGTGTGCTAGAAAGAACCACTGATAAAGGTTTTCAGCAGGGCACTGGCTGTGTCTACCACAAGTAAGCCTGAAACTAACTAAAAAAAAGAACTACCCTGGTGGAAATGAATCCAAAATTCAACAGGTTGCCCAACAAAAGAAAAAAAAGTCATAGCTAAAATTAGAAATTGTGACACCAAAAAATAATAAAAACTTTCTCAACAAACTGAATAGACAACTAACAGGAATAATTAAGTCCAACAAAACAAATTTTGAGATAAAGCTGGCATCAGAGGCCAAGGACAGTCATACGCCTTTTTCACCTGTATCTGAACTATCAAAGGCAGCACACAACAGTGTGCTGAACTGCTGGTAAATGGAGCCACATTCACAGAACCAGGAGATGCAGCAAATCTTTTGGCTGATGAATTCAGCTCTGACTTTACCCCCTCTCATCCCCAGTCACTTCTCAGGAAATACCTTCTAACATAACCCCCTCCAACTATCAGTATGAAGCAAGTCTTAAAGATGCTCTCTAAGGCCAAGAATACAGCATTGATGGGCCCCAATAACACAGGATGCCTTCCAAATAGCCTGAAGTATGACTTATAAGGGCCAGTAGTAGAGTTACTAGTCAATCACAGCCTCTGAATAGGGCTCATGCCACACAAATGGAAGACTACAACTGTCATCCATCTGCACAAGGGTTGGCCATCAATGGGTCTCAGGAACTACAGACCTATTAGTCTGACTGGTGTCATATGCAAAGCCATGGAAACAGTTATTATGCAAATGATTAACAATGACATAGAAGACCTTCAAACACTGGACCTAATCTAGTTTGGCTTTGTCAAAGGAATATCATGCCTACTGAACCTGGTGGATTTCTTTGAGAAAGTCATCTAAATAAAAACTTGCAAAAGCATCTGAAAGCTCTAAAGCAGACATTCAAAATACCTGCACCTCCCGTCACAAACCAGGCAACACATAAAACACAAACTCAATGTGCCACAGAATCACAACCCTTAAGGCGAAATAACATACCTAACACACTAGTAATAGGTGACTCTATAGTCAGGCACACTGATGTCCCACTCACTAGGCTGGACAAGGAGAAGGTTACTGTTAGCTGCATGTCAGGAGCCAGAATCAGCCACATAACACAAGTGCTCAGGTCACTCCAGACCAAGTACAAATATGACTCTGTCATTGTTCATGTTGGTGTGAATGACCTGAGATGTACCTCCCTGGACTACATGAAAAGAGACATGGAAGAGCTCTCTGATCATGTAGTCCAGGTGGGTATGACCCTGACCCTGAGTATCATCCTGCCCTCACCAAGAATGATACCTCCTTATAAAGAAAAAATATCAATTTCAACAATTGGCTAAGCTTCTGGTGTCATTCAAAGGGGATCCAGTGTCTGTCAGCCTGGGACAATATGCTCAACAAGCCGCGTTGCTTCACAAGAGACAGCTTGCACCTGTCACCCCTAGGCTTTCGAATACTGGCCAAGGCTCTTGCTGCCCCCATAGTGCCTTTTTTAGGCAAGGCTCAAAAGTCAAACCCACCTCCATAAACAGCACAAATAAAAAAATGAGGGTTATGCTACTCAACACCAGGAGTTTAAATCTCAAAATGCATGCGCTCAAAGCACTCCTCAGTATGGAGAACGTCGACATCTGTGCAGTAACTGAAACCTGGTTTAAGGCTCCAGAGAGCACTTCAGCACTACCAGGCTACAACTCATCCCATACATTTCGGCCACAGAACAAGGACCGAAACACAAAAGGAGGGGGTGTATCCATATTCATCAAGGATACCTACACCTCCAGGTTAGTGGCGCAGCATGATACCTCTGAGATCATCCATGTGCAACTAACATCTGGCAAATCTGAAATGCAAATTGCAGCCTGCTACAGATCACCCTCCATGACCCAGGACCACCACTCTGCCTTTCTGGAGACACTGGAAAACATGAAGGTCCTACCAAACACCCTGATATTGGGCAATTTCAATTACCCTACCATTAACTGGGAAAACTACTTGAGTACAAACTCCCAGGCTCAGCGCTTCCTGGAAATTATCAACTCAAATTCCCTGGATCAGCTGGTAAACTCCCCTACCAGAGGTGAAAACATATTGAACCTGGTCATCACCAACATGGGCGACAGGTGTTCCGCACCAGAGGTCAACCTGTCACTGGTTAGATCAGACCATAAACTAATCACTCTGGATGTCCATACCCAACCACAACCTCCAACCAAGAAAACCACAGTGAAAAACTTTTCTAAAGCAAACTTCACCTTACTTAAAACAGAGTTGGTAGGTTTCACAGCCCCCACGCTAAATGATAATGCTGCCCAAGGTGTAGAATCCTTTACAAATGCACTCTATGAGCACCTACAAGGAGGCATGGATCATGCCATCCCTAGCAAAACCAAGACTCACTCCCCTAAGAGAAGGAAACCAGTCTGGTGGACCCCTGCCATAAACAGGTTATACAATAAAAGGAGGAAACAAGTACAGAAAAAAAGCAAATCCCAAGAAGAAAAGACATCCCTGATCAGTATCAGTAAGAAACTAAGGTCCCTCATAAAATCATCCAAGGCTAACTTTGAAAGAAAAACAGCCAAGGATTCAAAAGATAACCACAAAGCCTTCTTTAGCTATGTCAGGAATCTAAGTGGCAACTCACAGATATGCTCTGAGCTAGTGCAAAATAGCACAAAATATACTGAACCTACTGATATTGCCAACATCCTGGCAGATAGATTCAGTGCAAACTTCACCCCCCTCTCACCTCCAAAAGGGCCCACAACAATACTGGAAAAGTGTAGTGTCCCAGAAATCACAGACGCACAGGTGAAAATAGCCCTTTCAAAAGCCAAAAACACAGTGTCAATGGGGCAAGATGGTGTCCAAGGATGCATCTTGCACGAACTACAGAATGAACTAACCCCCCACCTAAATACGCTGGTCAGCCTCTCCACAGGCTACGTGCCCATAGAATGGCACACAGCAACAGTTATTCTGCTCCACAAAGGAGGAGCCACAACTGACCATGATAACTATCACCCCATAAGCCTGACTAGCCTGGTCTGCAAGACTATGGAGCGCATCATCATGGAACTCATTAACAAAGACATTGGGAACCTCCAAACACTTGACTCGACCCAGTTCGGCTTTGTTAAGGGCAGATCATGCCTACTAAACCTGGTTGACTTCTTTGAGACAGTCACCAAGGCCATAGATGAGGGAAAGGTGGTTCAGACAGCCTACCTTGACCTCGCCAAGGCATTCAACACAATTCCTCACTCAGGTATTATAGAAAAACTCACCAGCCTGAACATAAACCCCTACATCACAAGATGGGTTGTCAACTGGCTTACAGACAGAACTCACGCGGTAAGAATAGCAGGCTACAGGTCTGACTCTAAACCAGTCACAAGTGGTGTCCTGCAAGGCTCTGTCCAGGGACCCCTACTGTTCGGCATATACTTCTCAGAAGTACAGGCAAACACAGGAGGACTATGGCTAACCAAGTTCGCCGATGGCTGCAAACTGGAAGCCATAATTGACTCTCTGGCTGACACGGACATCCTCCAAAAAGGCCTTACTGAGATGGACACCTGGTGTCAAAGTCATGGCCTCAAGCTAAATGCCAAAAAAATGCATAGTCATCCCATTTGGGAAAAACAAAACACCCACAAATTACCACATAGGTGGCAGCCCCCTTAATACAGAAGAGGTAATAAGAGATCTGAGGACCCAGGTAGACAGTAATCTCTCCTTTGACAATCATATTGCCAAAGTAGTTAGGAAATCCTTCTGTGTGGCCCATCTAATTACTAAAGGGTTAACATCTTGAAATAAAGAGGTTATAGTGCCCCTCTACTCATCACTCATCAGTCCCATCATAGAGTACAATGCCCCATTTGGGATGTACCTCACAAGACACTTCCAACAGCTGGAAAGACCACAAAAGTACCTCACCAAGAGGATTACTGGCCTCAAACATATGTCCTATGCAGACCGACTGAAAAAACTCCAGCTGTACTCAGTGGCATATCACTTACTCAAAGGAGATCTCTGCCTGACTTACAAAGCCATGTCCAACTCAGAATTGATGGACATGCTCCACCTAAAGAAATCCAAGTCTCTGCGAGCAACGTGCTCTAGTAAGCTAAACCTCGCCACAACAATAAATAGAACATGCTGGAGGGATAGATTCCTGTCACAGAGACTCCCCGTGCTTTGGAACAAAATTCCTATCTACATTAAACAGAGCCCCTCACTAACACTCTTCAAGAGAAACCTTGACGAGTGGATGGGTAACAGAAAATACACCCCTGGAATCACTTCATTGGCTCTGCTTGACAGTGGCTCAGTTAATTAATCAATGGGATGGTGAAAGCCGACACACTCTGGCTAGGCTTATAAATGCCGTTGGGTAGATAGCCTAGTACCTACCTATGAACCTATGAACCTATCAAAGCAATGGATGAATGCAAACTAGTGCATACTGCCTACCTTGACCTAGCTATGGCATTTGATATAATATCCCACTCGAACATTGTAAAAAACATCAGGAATTAGACATAAACCCCTAAGTAACCTACTGAATAGCCAGGTGGCTCATAGGACCCAAGATTTTAGGACTGGAGGATTTTAGGACTGGAGATGCCACCTCCACAAAGAGGCTGGTCACAAGTGGAGACCACCAAGGCTCTACGCTGGGTCTGCTCCTCTTTGGCATCTACTTCTTGGAAGTCAAGGCCAGTGTCAAGGGCCTCTGGCTTAACAAGTTTGCTGATGACTGCAAGCTGGAAGCAATTGTAGAAATCCCCCAAGATACTAACATTTTACAGGAGCAACTAACACAAACAAATGACTGGTGCCAAAGTCACAGCTTAAAACTCAGTAGCAAGAAATGCATAATAGTATGTTTTGGGAACTTGGCCACCTCAGAAAACTACCTTATCATTAAAACAGCCCTTAAAGTAGATACAGTAGTCAGGGATTTAGGGACTTATGAAGATAGTAACCTGGCTTTTGACCAGCATGTGTCTAAGGTAGTAAGAAGATTATTCTATGTCGCTCAGCTTATAAGTAAGCTCATGGCGTCTAAGTCCAGGGAAGCCATTGTGGCATTATACTCAGCCCTCATCAGACCCATCTTTGAGTATAACACTCCCTTCAGTATGTGACCACACACATGCAACCATGACAACATCCACAGAGTTTCCTCACAAAATAGGAATAGAGAGCATAAACACAATGCTGTTTGCACAATGCCTCAAAGTCCTATCCCTATATTGCTTCTTACAGACTTTGGAGAGGTGATTTATGCCTGGCATAAAAGTCATCCTGGATTCCGCCCTGGTGGACCATTTACATATCTGCAAAATAAACAACAGCAGAATTTGTAGAACCAAGGATTTTAACTTTGTTTGCAATTTAAATAGGACAAGCTGGAGGGACAAGTATGTAAATCAGAGAATTTTTGTTCTCTGAAATAGGATTTCCATCCATGTGAAGCAGAACCCTTCCCTAACCACATTCAAAAGCAACATGGACCAGTGGATGGAAAATCAGAAATTCACCCCTGGTTTGACACCTATGTCTCTGATGGACAGGGGGAGCAATTAAATCATGTCCTAACATACAACCCTTAAAACGTCTAAGCAAAATATCCCTTGGGATACATTTAGGTTGCAAGGCTAGGCTTATTAAATGCCCCTGTGATCATTAAACTAATAGATACCTATGAACCAATGACAGCCTGTGCTAAGGAGGCAGCAAAGTAAGAAAATATAAGAAACTACTGGCAAAGTTTTCTAAAGACAATGGCAGACAAAGTCATGGAGAGAATCCTGAGGGAAATATTAACTCCTTTCCTGGAGAATAACAGTCTCAATGCAACACTCAAAAAACCCAAAATGGATTTATGGCTAAAGAGAGATGAGAGACAACCCCCTAACAATGTCCATCTTGACTTCATCAAGACTTGAGACATGATCGCACACAGTCAGCTTCTAGGAAAGCCTAAAGACTAAATGCTTTGAAAGAGCATTGGATTGGCTAGCAAAAATTTCTCATAACAGTCTGTGTACACAAATCCTCATAACATGTATACTTCTGGCTATGCCTTAGGCAAGGCCGGCAAAGAAATTTTATTTAGTTATTTTATTATTTCTAGTTTGATTACTGGGAAAGTCCATTGGGCCCAGAGAGCCCGTTTTTGGTGGGGGCCCGGGGAGAAAAGCTACATAAGACAGAATACAGTAAAGATACAGTTAACAGAACAAGTTACAAATATATGAATTCAATACAAAGCATGAGCAACTTGGTGCATTATGACACATCATATGGATTATACTGTACAGATTCATTTAGACATTCATTCATTTAAAATAAGAAACAATTTACATAAATTCATTCATTTAAAGTAAGAGGCTAGTTACCGTATTTACATATTTGAAATAATTTGGGAAATAGCTATGGGAGTTATAGAGAGCTTAGGAACACAGGAGAAAATCCTCCCAGGGGCATTTACTTAAGCATAATTAGGTAGGGTGAAAGCAGATACATTTCCATTTGTAGGACAGGTATGTGAATAGCCGGGATTTGAAATTATCTGAATTTGGTGTTGTCCTTAGTGTGGAAGGGAGTGAATTCCATTTCTTGCCTAGTGAAAAAGAAAGGAGAAGCTGGCCAGCAGGTCATTTAGGTTTGTGGATAGTAAGTAAGTTTTGGTGTTCAGATCTGAGTGTTCTATTTGGGTTGTAGGGGGGAAGGATGTTTGTTAGAGCACGACATTTTGTTGGGTGAAATATGAGTCTATGTGCAGTGGTAAGTTGGAGGTAGTCTAGGTAATTTGTGAGTTCCAGCCAATTCAGAGATTGGAGAGTAAGACAGTGATGGGTGGAATTTTTGGCTTTGGTGGCAAATTTGGAGATTTTGTTATAGCAGTTTTCAAGTTTAGAGGTGATGGAGGAAGTCAGGTTAGTTCATAGGTTCATAGGTTCATAGGTTCATACTAGGTTAGAAGAGGGGCTCCATAGAGTAGGGAAGGAAGAAGGTAAGTAGTGGCCAGAGTATGCCTAGTAGAGGTGGAGAGGAAGCAATTTTTCCTGTATAGCATACCTAACGTTTGGAGGGTTTTCTTTATATTTTGTTGAATGTGGATATCAAACTTGAGGTATTCGTCTATAGTAACGCTGAGAAGTTTGGCGAAGGGAACCATTTCAATAGGAGAGTTGGTTTGGCTAAGGACTTGAAAGGAACTTTTGTCATATGAAAAAGTTTTTGAGGGAGGGAATAGTAGTATTTTAGATTTGTTTGCATTGAGAGAGAGGTGATTTTGGTGCATCCAGTTCAGGGAGATTAGAGGCAGAGTAGACTAAAGTTGAGTCATCTGCATACTGAATGACTTTGGCGTCAGGAATAGCAAAGTGAAAATTATTGGTAAAGATGTTAAAAAGCATAGCTCTGAGGATGGACCCCTGTGGTATGCCAGTTGAAGTGGGCAAGAAAGAAGAGGTGGCCTTCTTCCATTTCACAGCCTGAGTTCTATCTGATAGGTAACTTGAGAACAAGGCTAAAGTGTTTTGGGAGAGATGTAGGTTTGAGAGATGATAGAGAAGGTGCTTATGGGAAACAGTGTTGAATGCCTTAGAGAGATCTAGGAGACTTGTAGATACTAAGTGTTCCGAATCTCGGGCTAGATTGACAGTTTCTAAGAAGGAGAGTAGTGCGATTATAGTGCTATGCCCTGGGCGGAAGCCATGTTGGGTAGGGGTAAGAAGTTGGTTTTAGGTCAGAAAAGGCATAAGATGGAGGTGGATGCATCTTTCTAGGATTTTGGAGATTGGTGAGAGAAGAGCAATGGCGCGGAAGTTTGAGATATTAGTGTTTTTGCCTCCCTTGTGGAGAGGGAAAATAAAGGTAGAACACCAGAGTTTAGGGACATAGGATTCCTTTATGGATATATTGATAAGGATACTAATTGGGAGTGCTATACCATCAGCAGCAGATTTTAGGAAGGAGGAGGGAATGTTATCAGGTGCATTGGAGCAGGTTTTAAGTCTGGACAGTACTCTTTTTATGAAATTTGTAGAGACAGGTTTGAGCTCAAACATAGGGGGAAGTTATTAGGGAACTTAGAAGGAGAAGAATGAAGGAGAGATGGATTATTGTTGGGAAAAGTCTTGATCAGGTCAGATAATGTTTCTATAAAAAATTAAATTGTGAGGCTAGATTTACCTGGATCAGGGCAGGGGTTATTCTTGGAGCCTGGGTTGAGAAGTGAGTTTACGGAGTTCCAGAATTGCTTGGGGTTTTTAATATGGTTGGACTGGAGCTTTGTATAGTAGGACTTTTTGTTCTTGGTGATTTGTTGTTTTACAAGGTTATGGAGCTGTGTGCATTGGTGAAGGGTTCTGGGCAGCTTATTCTTTTGGTAAAGCTTCCAGGAATTGTCCCTTTGATGCATAGCTTGTTTTGTTTCTTTGGATAGCCAAGGAGCAGTAATAGCTTTTATCCTTTTGTTTCTTAGTGAGGCTAGGAAGTTTAGAGTGTCTATGAAGACAGAATTAAAGTGGTCTATGGCTTTGTCAAGAGGAAGGGTTTGTACAATGGGCCAATTCATTTGTTTGAGAATGTCGGAGAAAGTTGTGGGGTTGAATTTGCTAAGGTTGCGAGTGAAAATGTATTGATGCTGATGTGGGGTAGAGGTAGATGAATGGTGAATGAAAGCTGAGAGGTGGTCACTAATGGTATCAGCAATTGTGCCAGAGTTAGTAATTTTATTTGGATGGATGACTAAGATCCAGTTGAGAATGGATCCTGGGGGATTTGTTTTGTTGGGTCGGGTGATGGAGAGGATTACTTGAGTAAAGTTATACAGGTTAATGGATAGGGAGGGTAAGGGGCTGTTGATTTTATTCCAGTCGATGTTTACATCGCCTAGTATGTAGGTTTCATAGTTAATTTCTGTTGAGGCCCATAGGAGTATATCTTTGAGGGTAGAGATGTTGTTACCAGGTGAGATATATAGGGTAATGATACAGATGTTCTTGTGATTATTCATTTTTAGCAGTAGGTTGCAAATGCATTATAGAACAAACCAGAAGTTCACACTCTTTCTCTGGGAAGTTGTAGTCATAGAAAACATAATAAATACCATGCATGCCAACAAAAAGTAATTGCACTGATATGATAAGAACAGCAATAAATAAGCAGTTACTACCTTGATCTGTAAAGCTCAAGCAACCTATGATATCAACACTCTTGTATCGAGCAATGGAATTCAAGCCACAAGGAAAACTAGCAGGTTTTGAAGTTGGACCAATTATAAAGAATGGAGCTGTTACAGAGAGGTATTGTGATACAAACAATGTTAGAAATAAAAGAAAGTGACTAGTGCAGTACCTCCTGGGTCAGTTCTATGTCTAAGATGCTTCAGTGTGTTCATTTCAATCCAATCTGAGGAAACAGAGCAGGGTCAGCATCTTTGCTGATGACATAGGTTCATAGATTAGTACTAAGCTAACTGCCCTTGTGAGCCATTTTATGCTTAGCCAATTATCTCTTGTGAGACTCAAACCCTGCACCCTGTGCTTGTGAGGCAAACACCTTAACCATTAGGCCACCCTCCCAACCCCAATTATGGTTGATGCAGCAGTAGAAGATGAGGAAAGATTCTAGAAAATTATTTGGAAAGCTTACCAAGTGGGCCAAAAGGTGACAGGGGAGGATCTTTGCAAACAAATGCTGAACACTGTACTTTGGACACAGCACCCCTCCTATGAAGTATCATCTGGTCACTGAAAATAACGTCACCAAAGTGTGAAAAACTTAAGCAGCATTACTGTGCAGTAATAGCAGTCAACAGAATATATGAGTGCATCCTCAAAAGGATAGATTCCTGTAACAAAGAGGTAATACTTCTGCTGTATGGGCCCCTGGTCAGGTCACATCAGTTTAGGAAGCCATAGAAAGATTGAGATATCAGGCTGCTGAAAAAATAGTGACTACAGAAAAGAGAAGCTAAAGCTCTTGTCTCTAGAAACCAGAAGAGACAAGGGGACATGGTAGGAATACACAGGGTCATGTTAGGGAGATGTGAAAGGTTAAAATGAACTACAATTAAAGAGAGAGGTGACACAGGTAGCAATCTGTAGAGAACAAAAAAGTACTTCACGAAGAGGGTTTTGCATCTACTGAATATACTTCTGTAAAACATGGTGAAGAAGAACTCCACAGAATCATTTAAATGGTAGCGACAGGAAGAGAACAGGTAAGGAGGGGAAAGAGAGATGGGTGACAAGAAAGTGAAGAATGCATTTAAGGGGCAAATTAGATACACTTGCCGGCAAATGCATTGCAATATAATGTAGTATACTGCCAATTTCTATTGATAGCTTCCTCTGTCATGCTTTAACAGACAAAACAGAAAGATGAGTGTCCCTTCTTCTGCGGCTGCTTGCAATTCAGCTTGTATCTCAATTTCTTGACAACTTTAGAATGTTTTAGATCTTCAGAATTATCATTTTCTTCTGTGTGCCAAAATGAAGGGGCCATTCATTTGTATCTTTGCACTGATACATTTCTCAGATATTGGCTTTCACAGAATTTTGAGAATTTCCATGTCACTGAAACTCTCTTTGGTTCCACTTCATGAAATGGTGGTGCTTTCAGAAGACATTTCATTGTATTCCGAAGCACGGAATTACACAAGTAGATTTTTATTTGACAGCTACCAAATGTAAAGCACACTTAGAAACCTTTCAATAATTTCAGTTCAGTCTATGATCTTGCACTTAACTTGAGTTGTCATTTCATGTGAGTCCATCTCTGTTTCAAGACAGAAATAAATTTCAATGAACGGATACATATGTATACTCTTTATTTCAGATATCATTTAATCACCTTAACTACTGAATGTATATACATACTGATATTAAAACATGAGCATTTCCCTGAAAATGTTTGTTGCAATGTAGAATGCGGGAACATTCACCCAAACACGTAGCTTGTTAACACTTGTTACTCAGTAATGAAGACTTAATTACAAATGAGTGTGAAATAACAGGAAGCAACCTGAATGTCTAGAATCAGGAAGTTACTTCCTCATCTGGACAACATGAAAAAGGTGTGTAGTACATCAGCCCAATCGAGGCTAATGCCTTGATTGCAATCTGAAATTGGTATCATGGTAAGGCCTGCATCCTGAAAATTTACAAACAACCCATTTGCAACTGTTATTTTTTTTTGGAAATAAAAATAAGTGGGCAGTATTTTTACTATGAAACTGATAGGAAAGAGGGTAGGAATGGTGGTTGTTTATGGAATATTAAATACACTTGTCTTTTTATACAATGGATGCCTGCAGTGCTCCGTTTAACTTTACACTGTTGGTAGGTTCAGGCAGTTGTTGAGGGTCTTATCAGTTATCATTCCTTGCAGCACATCTACTGTCATACAAACCATATTAAGGCTACCCTATAATTCCCTAAAGCACTGTTATTGTTGTGTCCATGACATGTTTCCACTAGTGTGCTTGGAGTGTTTTCTTGATAAAGCCAACCAAAAGGACTTACAAAAATAAAGACTTCTGAATTCACAGGTTTGGACTGACCAGAAGATGGAGAAACTAGAATAGATAGTGGTGCTGCATAATTTAGCTGCCAACTCAAAGACTGTACCTGCTGAGGAAACTAACTATACATGATAACCAGAAGTCATATCTGTTTGCTTTTCAGCATTATTCAGCCTAAGAAAACTGGAATTGATCAAACATGGCAAAAATCTTGCTGTAAAAAACGAACACACAAAATGATCAAACAAAACTCAAGCCAAGTAAAACCACCAAAAAAGGAAATGATGAAATCCAAACACAGGACTGTCTTAGCGCTTTCACTCACTTTATTCAAACTGAGCTTCTTCCGAAAAAATACCTCACTCACTACAACAACTTAAATACAATTATGTCATGAATCACATGACCCAAAATTTAAATCAAATTAATTAAATAACTTTCAATACATAATATGAATAAATAAATACATAAATGTATATCAATTAATATGTATATATGTGTTTTTGAATATAATTGAATGTATATGTATATATAACCAGCTTTCATGACCAAAAACCATGATAGCATAGCCTCAAAGGTAACTACTAAGCTTTGCCAATTGTAAAAAAACATTTGATATTAATAGTACCATTGAGGCCCGATATTTGGTCAGCTATCAAAGACATTTGCCATAAACTTTCACGGCATTCAAGCAAAGTCTTATAGTCACCAGTAAATAAATCAGACTTGACCTTTTCTAACACAAAAAAAGAAAACTTGAAAAAAAAAGGGCAAATAGAAGCATGAACAGCCAAAGCATTAGTAATATCCTTCTTCTTTATGGCCAGGCAATGCTCATAAATCCTTTTATTAAGGGCTCTGATAGTCTTACCAATGTAAAAACTATCACACGAGTCACACTTAGCACAATAAACAACATTGGTAGTGTTACATGTGTACCGATCTTTAGCCCAAAAAGTCCTACTAATGTGTTTAAATTCAATACAAGAGACATTACTGATGAACCTACACTGTTTGCAATGTCCACATGAAAAACTACCCAAAGTAATAGATCTTACAATTGGGACTAAACTCTTATTATTCTCTAATATAGATTTAATGTTAATGTTCTACTTATAAGTGAAAAATGATCTGTCCCCTAAAATCTTAACAAGTTCTATATATCCCATCATAACTTTCCAATGATCCAAGATAATGTTTTTAATGTTTGACATCTCATTACAAATGGGAATAGGAAAAGCAAAAGAAAAATTATTAGGATTCGTGTGTGGGCCAGTCAAGGAGGCCTCTCCATTTCTGTCTTTAATTTTCAAAATTGGACAAGCTAAAGTATCTCTTAGCCCTAAAACTTCTTTAACTATTTTACTAAGCCAACTTAAATCATAACCCCTTTGTACAAAAAACTGTATAGGTTTTTGTACCTCAACACTAAAGACTGACTATTCACTAGTCATCCTACTAAGGCATATAAACTAATCTTTGACAACCCCACTTTTCATGTGACAGGGATGTAAACTTTCTTTATGTAAATATTGATTTACAAAAGTAGTCTTCCTAAAAATCTGACTTATAAAACTTTTGGAGGAGAAATCAAATGTTAGATGTACATCCAAAAAATCGATGGATTCACCAAAACCTCCAACTGTAAATTTTAGGAAGTCAGTAGTATGATTTAAATGTTCAAAAAACTGACCTGGTCACCCTTCCAAAGGAAGATTAAGTCGTCAGTGTAACGCCTATAGAACAAAATGTTGTCCAAATAAGGGGGAATATAAAGGTGTTGTAATTCCCAGTGGGCCATGACAAGATTGACAAAGGAGGGAGCTACACTTGACCCCATTGCAACTCCAGATGTCAGTTGAAAAAAGCAGTTACCAAATTTAAAAAAAAATTGCTGGTTAAAATGAATTCCATTAAAGCACAATCAATGTTGATTTTGTTGTTTTTAAAACATGTGTGTTGCATCAGATATTCTAGTCCAATTTCCTGATCAGTACTGGTGTACAGTGAAGTGACATCAAGACTTGCAAACACAAAATCAACAGATGTTTTAACTTGACTTAACAATTCCAATAAATGCCAAGAGTCACGTAAATAAAACTTTGACTCTTGTACAATTGGATTTAGCAAGCTGTCTAACCAGATGGAAATAGGCTCTGTCTTAGAATAAGCAGCAGACACAATAGGCCTAAATGGGGGGTTGGTACGGTCTTTGTGTACCTTTGGTATACCAAAAAGTACAGCCATTTTGGGGTATTCAACCTGTAAGTATTTGTATCAAAATCAAAACTTTCTTCACAAAACAAGTCAAATAACATTGTATTAAGCTTCAAAAAGCAAAGTTTAATGAAGTCACTGTCAACCACCTTATAACATTTGTCATTGTCTAATAAGGCAAAAATGGCTTGCTCATAATCAACAGTTTTCATAACAACTATTGAACCCCCCTTGTCTGCTTTCATAACTCTAAGCTCCTTATTTTTGCTTAAATCACTTAAAGCCCTTCTTTCACCTTGAGAAAGATTGGGAACATGAACTTCTGACTTTAAATTTCTAAACTGTTGTTCACAAAGGCTGCCAGAAACCTGTATGGTAGAATTTAAAGCTGGATTATATGTACTTTTTTTTCTTGAAGTTTGTTGATTCATTACTAGCCACTGAAATATTGTCAAAAATAAATTTTAAATTAAGTTTCCTCAAATACAACTTAAAATCTACAATCTTGCAACATTAACAGTATTAGATGGAATAAAAGAAAAAACACATTTTAAAACATAAACAATGTCCTCATTTAGTTCATTACCAATTAAATTCCAAACGTTGATGTCAAATGCTAGTTCCTTTTCCGACCCTTCCCTTTCCCCCATGTTCTTGGTCTGTGCCTGTTGTGACCACTTTGGAGTCTTTTTCTTGCCAGAGGAATCCATCAGAAAAGGGCCGGCCATGTTAGCTATACCCAATGGACCAGCTAAGCTTTGGCCTACTTGACTAACTGTGTCAACATTGTTTTGATCAATGTCACATTGGCGAGAATTTCCCAAAGTTTCTGAACCACTGGGTGTATTGTTATTGTTGCTATTGACACCCAGATTAGCTACAGTGACATAAGACTGTTTTTTTGCCCTGGCCCAAGCTTTAAAGTTAAGTGGATATGCTGAACCAGTGGAGTATGATAGTAAATCTCTTTTGAGCTTGCCCCGTTTTCTTACAATAACAGACGCCCTGTGTCTGTCCACTTTGGCTGTAATGCCAGAATATAACGTGTTGAAAGAAGAAATACAAGGTGACTGTTTAATACAGCAGTCTAGTGCTTCTAGTTTGTTTTTAATAGAATTAATATCTTTCTTGTAATGTACAACCAAAGCTTTCATTAATGAAATACCAGTACTGTTAAATAATTCAACAAGCTCTTTGTAAAACATGCCACCATGTGTGACACAGTTCGGAAATTTAAAAACTCTTAATCCTTGTGGTACACAACTAAGTCTAATATTCTCTTCAAAATAGTGTATTTCCAACTGCAAAGACACTACTTTGATTGATAATTTCTCAAGTTTCAAAATATTGTCTTTACAGGACTCAAAATCATGGTCGGCATTGTTCACTCCTACCGCACTTACTTGTATAGGGTTAACATCATCCTTTACATGGGGAAAAGGATTAGAATCCAGTTGAAAAATACTTCCAATAAGGTTTTCGATAACTAAGCATGAAGGTACAGAGGAAACACCCTTGTTGACCGCATTAGAGGTCGACCCACCTCCATTCCTCTGAATGTGCAAACCGGAAGGCTCTACATTCACACTACATGCTTCACAGCCTTGATTGAAATTACCACGGTGACCAAAAAGGCCAGAAAGACTCAAAAAACTTCACAAATGGCCCCCGTGATGATAGAAGTTAACTGATCTGTAAGACCAGCAGAATCTCCAGGGGTAGAGTGTATTGTGAGGTTTAAATTACTGTCCTGTGTCGATTCACCTCCAATCATGGTGCAAAAAACGAACACACAAAATGATCAAATGAAACTCAAACCAAGTAAAACCACCAAAAAAGGAAACAATGAAATCCAAACACAGGACTGTTTTAGCGCTTTCACTCACTTTATTCAAACTGAGCTTCTTCAGAAAAAATACCTCACTCACTACAATCACTTAAATACAATTATGTCATGAATCACATGACCCAAAATTTAAATCAAATTAATTAAATAACTTTCAGTACATAATATGAATAAATAAATAAATACATAAATGTATATCAATTCATATGTGTATATATATATATATATATATATATATATATATATATATATATATATATATATATATGTGTGTGTTTTTGAATATAATTGAATGTATATGTATATATAACCAGCTTTTATAAACAAAAGTCATAATAGCATAGCCTCAAAGGTAACTACCTAAGCTTTGTTAATTGTAAAAAAACATTTGATATTAATAATACCATTGAGGCCCTGTTTTTGGTCAGCTATCAAAGATATTTGCCATAAACTTTCACGGCATTCAAGCAAAGTCTTGTAGTCACCAGTAAATAAATCAGAATTGACCTTTTCTAACACAAAAAAAGAAAACTTTTAAAAAAGGGCAAATAGAAGCATGAACAGCCAAAGCATTAGTAATATCCTATAATATATATAATATATAATATAATATAATATGAAAGCGCTAAAACAGTCCTGTGTTTGGATTTCATTGTTTCCTTTTTTGGTGGTTTTACATGGCAAAAATCTTGCCATCTTACTTGGACATATGGACATGGAATAAACTGATTACACAGACAATGACAAACTGAAAAAGACAACTTTTAGCTAGGACTGGGATTATATCTAAAGTATAAGCAATACAGTTTTACAACTGGACTTTTAATTCTAGCAAACTAGCAAGTACGTGGAGGATGCATGATTGAAAACATATTTTAATCGTTGGCTAGAAGTTAATAGCATCAGTATACTGAAAATGCTAGAACTATTAGTAGTACACGGGTTTAAAAGTGTGCTCCGCAGTAATATCCTGGGCTCTGCCTACAAATGGTATATTATGATCAGTATTCTATCCCAGTAAACAAACCTAACTGAATAAATAAATACAATGAAATAAATAAATAAACAGTATAAAATGTGTATTGCAAGGTGATCCCAAGAATGTTGGTAAGCTAGTACCTTTAACAGAATGCTCATTAACTAATGAAACTATTTTAAAAATGAATTTTCTATTTCTATGTTTAAGGCAGCAGTAAGAAATGTGCCATTGCCTGTGAAGCAAAGAGTTGCTAGTAATGTGTTAATTTGTTTTAAATGTGGCAGAAGGGGTCACATTATTAAGCACTGTGCAATTAATACTGAAGATAATGCTGGTCACCTGAAAAGTGAAATGCATGCATGCTGCAAAGAATGTTGTTCCTATGGAGTGTGACACGATTACAGTTATTACAACTCAGTTAGCATTATGTCATGTTACAACTAAGTCGGTGATGTGTATTTTATTTGTAGACAGAAAAGAATTTCATGCCCTACAACATTCAGCATGTTTATCATTGTCAAAGGTCTCCTGTTATATAAGTACAAGATAAATAACAATTAAGACGTAAAGGTAATGTTTACTTATGAAGATGGAAAAGAATATAACTTCATATATGTAAAAATTCTAACAATTCTAGGAAAACTTATATCTTGCGACAGTGACTCTTAAATTGACTCATGGTATAACATTAGGAAAAGATGTTATCTATTTTAAATTGCTACAGAACATGTGGTAGGAAGGAGAATCCATGGACACAGAGCGGTGGATTGATTTAACAGGAAAAAAAAAACAGCAGTTTGATGCGCCCATTCAGTATAAGAATGGAAGTGACAGAAAGACAGTGGGGGGAATTAATGAAGCCTACATGAACTTTTTTCCATGTAGGCATCATGGCACACTGCTTACATGAAAGTAAGCAGATTTGCGATCCAGTAAACAGAGCTGGGCAGCATGCACGCACGCGCCAACATGAAAGCATCTGGTATGCAAATCACCTCATAAACAGGTGAACTGCATGCAAATGATGGAGGTAGAGTGATCCAACAAGTGGCTAGGCAGTCCTGCAGACACCATATTGGTGTTCGTAGAGTACATGGAAAACTTCTATATACAGGAATTTAAACATAGAACAGGGGCTGCAAAAGTGTAGTTCGATGGACAGAAATAGGATAGCAAATGCAGATATGTGCAGAATTATCCACTGTGTGTCCAAAACCATATGGAAAATACTTTAAACTAATTTTATTTTTTTTAATGATCTGTGTATGTTTGCACAGCATGCCACAGTGCGCAAACATGCTGTTATGAAAAAGAAAATAAAAAAGATTGTAAAAACCAAATTTAGTAGTATGTGACAGTAATGTATTATAGAACCCTGCATGGAGTATATACAATGGTGGAATGGTGCTGTTGTCAATGTGGCAGGGCCTGGAATCATGTAGTTTCCAGGTTGTGTGCATGGATCCCCATGAAAATGAGGTGGAGCTACTGAATAGCACAAATAGCTATCTGTGTCTGCAGATCCCATTCGTGTAGGCACAGAACTGTGTTGGTGTCCACAGAAGAGGTAGCTGACATCAAGAGGGGGGTGTGACTTGTAAGCTCATTGGAGCTCAGCTGTGCCTGTTTGCATGGGATGCTGCTGTACTCAGCAGGGGTGAGTGTTTACTGGCTGCTAAACTTTGTTTAGCTTTAGGGCATGTGTTTCAGTATGTTTGCACTGCGTGCTGCAATGCTGAGCATAACCTTTCATGGGGGTGTGTGCAGTGACTGCTAAACATTGTTTACCTTCACAGTGCATGTTTGGGTGGCATGCCACAATGCTAAGTGAGGAAGTCTGTCCAAAAAAAAATTAAAAAATGGCTGAGAAAGCCAATGGTATGCTAATTACTGATGACCCCTGTTTCACTTAAACTAGGGCCATGAAATCTTCATAAAAATGTACTTGGCCAGTGGAATGCATCATAGGTAGCCAATCACACAGTCAGCACCTACAGCAGGGCACTATAAAGGTTGCATATACCCTGTAATATGATTTCACCCTCATACTCTGCACCACTGGAGTACAGACTTGGGAGTTTTAACTGAGGGAATGTAAGGGGTTGCTGCAGGTCTGCTACATCTGTATGTGCTATATGCTGAGGTCAGTGCTGCTGCTACTGCAGCTGACAATAAGCCTAGACTTAAAAGGAGAAGAATGTTTAGGTCCAGGGTAACTTTCCAGGAGCTACATGAGCTGGAGATTGTAGAGCACTATAGGGTGGACAGGAACATACTACAAGAACTCACTGAGCTCTGCCACCCTCAGCTCAGACCCAGAGCCAACAGAGGTTAACCCACCCTAGTGGAAACAAAGGTATGTGTAGCTCTTAGGGTACTAGAGGGTACTAGCTACAGGTACTTTCCAAAGACCAACTGGGGACATGATGGGGATCTCCAGGGATCAGCATCCGGGGTACTCCACCAGTTCCTGGATGACATGCTACCACTTGCCAATGAGCACATTTATTTTCTCCACACCCCTGAGGAGAGGGCCAGCAGTATGTAACACTTCTACTGTGTAGCATACTACCCTGAGGTACTGGGTGTCATAGATTGCACTTGTGTACAAATCAAGGCACCACCCTGTGAGGAGAGTAGAATCTAGGTCAACCACAAGGGGCATTACTCCATCAAGTGCCAGGTTGTGTGAAATGCTCAGGGCATTATCATGAATGTGTGTGCTGGCAGCCCTGGCAGTAATCACGACTGCCATATCTGGCATACATCACAGCTGTACCAGATGTTTGCTAGGGAGGACATCCCGCACAGCCATTTATTGGAGGATGCTGGTTACGTACTGGAACCGTGAATGATGACATCCATCAGAAATGCATGTACACCCATGGAAAAACACCATAATGAGGCACACACTCTAACTTGGAACATCATTGAGCATATTTTTGAGCTGCTGAAAGAATATTTCCGGTGCTTCGATATATCTGATGGACTCCTACATTACTCTCCAGCCACATGTGCACAGATGTTCACAGTATGTGCCATGCTACACAATATGATCCTGTGGAAACAGCTGCAGCAGGATCAGCAAAGGAAAGGGATATACAGCCCCCCTACCATTGCCTAGGTCCCCAGAGCCACACTCACAGGGGGACTTGGAGGAGGACGCCCCTGAGGATGACCCTGAAGGCAGATGTAGGCATGCCCAGTATGGACTGGCCTTGATCAAGAGATAATGCATAGCGCATGCACTGACAACCTAGGGCCCTAGGGATTGACACCTTACTCCTACTAGCATACATATAGTAAAAATGATGTCAGGCAATCCACACAACCTGTACCTAACCATGTATTGGCTGTGTACTGCATGCATCAGACAGAGTCAGCCCTGAGCTACAGTTCTGTCAACTGCTGCATTTGCAAGGTAAGTCAGTCACTTACACACCACTTGTAAGGAGTACTATATTATGCTATTGTATGTATGGACCTACTGCATGTATGGAAGGGAATATAGTGGACTATTTGGAGAGATGTAACATCCACATTGGGCTACAGATACCCAGTTCAGTAGCATGTGTCCTGTAATATTCACTAGGTCTCATGGTTGGAATATTGGGTCTATATCAGAATATCAAAGTATTAAAACTTCGAATGTTCTGATATCGAACACTATTCAGCGAACGCTAAGAATAGCGAAGCTGCAGAACAGTGAATTCTTTCTTTGGGAAAGAATTTGGTTGGCCGTTTCTGTGGCTTCGCTATTCTTAGTGCTGTGGTGGAAAGTTACAGATTCAGGTAAGTGTGCGATTGTTTGTACGTTAGGGTAAGGGGCGGGTTAAGTGAGTTAGTGTTAGGGCGTGGGTTAGGCGTGTGTGCGATAGTGACAGACTTTAGGGTTAGGGGCGGTTTAAGTGAGTTAGGGTTAGGGCGCGGGTTAGGTGAGTGTGTGATAGTGATGGATCTTAGGGTTAGGGTTTGGGTTAAGGTAAGTGGGTAGATAGTAGTGTATGTTTAGTTTAGTGTAGCGT
The DNA here is from genome assembly GCF_019279795.1 of Protopterus annectens. NCBI lineage: Eukaryota > Metazoa > Chordata > Ceratodontiformes > Protopteridae > Protopterus > Protopterus annectens. The sequence goes on from NC_056728.1 coordinate 392,498,078, forward strand.
TAGATATAGGAATTTAAGTATATGTGTGTGGTTGCTGTTTGTTTGATGTGCTTGTGTTGTGCATATGTGTTTCGGAGCAGCAAATTTTTTCCATGTGAAAAAATTTGCTGCTCTGAACGTTCGATATTTTTATGTTTAGATGTTTTGGGAGCAATGAAATAGCATTCGCTATTTTCATCTTTCAATAACGTGATATAAACACGGAATATTCACTGCAACAGTCAAGGGAGATGTTAAACATTGGGGTTACATGATACTTACACTACTGTCTATGCCAGCAGATCATATACTGTTCTTCCCACACCCGCAACACACCAATGTTCCCATACATTTGCTGTAACAATAGGTTGGCAATGATATATCAGCAGAACAGCCATTCCAGGGCTGTGACATAGAACCTGGCCATGCATCCTATGTGTCTGTGTCACATAATGCAGGGGTGACAATGTATGTCTGTATGCTGTTGACTGTGTGAGGAATGACATCTCTTTGTTTGGTAGATGATGTGACTCACTGGACTAGGGACGTTTGCATGGGTGATGGTGTTGATGTCTTGAATCTGGTAGCATCCACATCTTTTGCATGTGAGGTACTCATATGGTGGTATTCCCACAGACTGTCAAACCCCTCAATCTGTTACTGCAAGACAGCTGGACAAAGTTATAGAGAATGGGGGTGTAAAAGGGCCAAAACAATAGACAGAAATTGCACATGCTCTGATGAACCTAAAAGGTGACTGCTATAAAAGCTGGTTGCAACAGGACAGAATAGCTGCAGGATGTAAAGAGTATTACTTAAATGTGACAGGAGTTAGTACAGTTCAGTGACTGTATTATACAATCCTATACCCGAACACCACAAATGTATCAGGAACAGACCAGACATATGGGGCAAACTGCCAGACATTCTGCAAAAACATGTACAGTGAGAGGTATGCAGACTGTCACCCTGTGTGTGTGTTACATTATGTACCCCAGTCACATATTAAGTAAAGCACACAGCCAGGGAAAGCCTTGAACAATTTCAGGGAAGTGCTGTACTGTGGAAACAGGTGCAGCAGTCAATGTCTGCAGCACACAAAATCCCAGATTGGAGTATATGTAGCTGTGACCCAGAGCCACCTTGTAAGTACTGAGAGTCCACAAATGAAACTTCACCAAAAAGAATACAAAAAACTGCAGAACAATGATAAAAATACTTTACTGGTGCATTCGGTACCATGGCATGCGCCTTCAAGGAATGTTTAACACACCATACAGCATATGTTTTATATATCCCTAATTACATCCTGAGCCCATTAATTAATTAATTAATTAATTAATTAATCTCAGGAAGTCATAGCCTATCTCGCCACTTATTGAGTGCAAGGAACTAACATTTCTTAGACAAGGTGCCAGCCCATTGCATGATGCAAGCACACATGCACACACACACACACACACACACACACACACACACACACACACACACACACACACACACACACACACACCTAAGTGTAACTTGCTGGAGATTTGCCAATTCACCTATGGCAGATATTTGGGATGTGGGAAGAACAAAGTGCACCAACCCAGGATTCAGTCCTGGCCATGAAAAAGGAAGGTTAATAACACCTGCAATTTGAAGCATGGCAATAACAGTCTTTCATCAAATAGGAAAGACAGTGAAATGTTATTATGTGGGTAAGAGAGCTGCAGAGCTGAAAAGGTAAGGCAACTTACTTTTTACAGTTTATGTCATCAGATAAACTAACTTACTGTTAAAGTGTCAGAAAAGTGTTTTCTTGATTTGGGTTTCAGAATTCCATAGCATCACAAAATGTATTCTGTAAAACAAAACACACATAACAGCCTTCTTGATATACAGAATCCTTGGTATATGGGAAATGTCTTGTGCCCGATTCCAAAGCAAATTATTCTCACAGCTTTTTCATAAAGTCAGAATGGTTGCAATTTCAAAACAAGGTTCATATGCTTCTTTATGTTGAATATACAAATAAGGAAGCACACAAGCTTTCATGGACAGGTGCAACTATTCTCCTGATTCCATTCTGGAATTATAGCTAAACTCACTAAACTAGGTATAAATCCCTATGTCACAAGATGGGTTGCCAATTGGCTCACTGACAGAACCCACACTGTAAAAGTTGCAGACTCCAAATCTGACCTCAAAGCAGTGACAAGTGGAGTACCACAGGGTTCCATCCTGGGACCTCTCCTGTTTGGTATCTACTTCTCTGAAGTACAGGCCAACACAGAAGGCCTCTGGCTAATGAAGTTCACAGATGACTGCAAACTAGGAGCCATAATCAAGTCCCCAAATGATGTGGACATCCTGCAGAAGGGCCTTGCTCAGACAGATGCCTGGTATCAGAGCCATGGCCTCAAGCTCAATGCCAAAAAGTGCAGTGTCACCCCCTTTGTAAAAACTCTGTACCCATGAAATACCACATAGGCAGCAATCTACTTAACACTGAATGTGTGATAAGAGACCTTGGGATCCAGGTAGACAGTAGTCTCTCCTTTGATAGTTACATCGCCACAGTACTTAGGAAGTTGTTCTACATGGCACACCTCATCATAAAAGGGTTCTCATCCAGGAAAAAAGAGGTCATTGTTCCCCTCTACTCAACACTCATTAGACCCATTATAGAGTACAACGCCCCTTTTGGAATGTACCTCACAAGACATCTGCAGCAGCTGGAAAGGCCACAGAAGTACCTCACAAAGAGGATTACTGGCCTCAAACAAATGCCCTACACTGACCTCCTCAAAAAACTCCAGCTTTACTCCATAGCATATCACCTACTCCAAGGTGACCTCTGTCTAACATATAAAGCTATGTCAAACCCAGAGCTGTTGGACATGCTACTCATAAAGAAATCCCAAGCCCTCCGAGCTACATGCTCTAGGGACCTAAACATTGTCACCACAATAAACAGGACATGCTGGAGGGATAGAACCCTGTCCCAGAGACTTCTCATACTGTGGAACAGGCTACCTATCTATGTCAAGCAAAGTTCTTCATTAACACTCTTCAATAAAAATCTTGATGAGTGGATATGAAATAGGAAACACACCCCGGGGATCACTTCTGTGTCTCTGCTCAACAATGGCACAGGAAAATAACTTTCTTGGGTGGCGTAAGCCAGGGAACCTTGTTGGCTAGGCTTACATAGGCCCTTGGGCCGATAGCCTAGTACCTACCTATGACCCTATGAACCTATAACCAGTTCCCATTCTCTTTTAAATAAAGATATGTAAATATTTAAAATGACATTACACATATTTTCTGAAACAACATTGCACATATTAATTAGAATACATCTTCTTTAAGTAACAATAAACTGCCTTTTTAGACAAAAATTCAGTAATGTTCCCTGAATTTATGAAACTTTTAAAATTGCAGACAATTAAAGACCATGAAATATTTCTTACCCCACATTCAAATTAATATCCAGATTTAACCCCCTAGGATGTAGCGTACCAAAATGTATGATACATTTTATTTCTAACAGCATTAACCTGTTCAAAAATTCCTCTCCCTGGCAAGCTATAGGCTTAGCTAACACACTGTGAAAGTGGAATATGAGCCACCATGATATTTCTTGAAATATTCAGCTACTGGGCTTTCTAATCTACCTCTCCTGATGTCTCTCAAATCCTTCATAATTCTTTTTTTTCACTGCCCTTTTGGTATGCCTTATATATCACCTAACTGGAAGACATCCACAGCCGATTATATAGATCACCCCCCAAGATTCACAACTGTACTGATCCTGAGCCTTGTATAGTAATGTCTTTCGGCTTTTCCCGGTTAGGGTTCACCACAGTGGAATTTCGGTCCGTTAATAATTGGCAGTGGATTTTTACAGTGCCAAGTTGCCAGCCCGACGCCCAACCTTCAAAGAAGGCACACCCATTCACGCTCACACCTACCTGCATGTCTTTAACATTACTCGACCATGGGGAGGACATGCAAACTCCACACAGAAGGCGCTCCAGCTGAGAATCGAATGGGAGAACTTCTTGCTGTGAGGCGACAATGCTAACCGCTGCACCACTGCGGCCTTATATGTCCTACTATTAATGTTGACCCCATCTATGTTTCTAATCTTATCACACACTTTACATCTGCCACAAGGGAAACTGCCCCTTCTTGTATGTCCTCTTTCTACCTTACTAGCAACTCCTTCAAATTCATGAACCTACTATAAGAAAATGTGACCTTGTTTGGAAACAATCCCTTGAAGCTTACATCATTTAGAATGATAAGCCAAAATATGTTCACTAAGTTCCTCAGAATCCCTGAGAAAGGAGAAAATGTATCCACAAAAAAGATTTTATCTTTACTTTCCCCCTTTCCAAATTCCTGATCTTTGTCATTTCTTCTCAATAAACCCCTTTTTTCCTTAGTGTGAGTCATCACTAACACTTTTTTAACCTTGTTTTCAGCAACATTTAAGGTAACCTCATCATAACCACTGCTGAGTAGTTTGTCCCTGCTCTTCCCAAACTCAGCATCCAACCTGGATTTATTTGAAGTGTTATTCGCTATCCGGAGATATTGCCCATATGGTAGTGATGCTACTAGATGGGGAGCATGCATGCTATCAGCCTTAAGGAAATTGTTAACAGTGGTTGCCTTCACAAAGGGCCTACATTAAATTTTTTGATTTTCTCCCACAAAAAATTCTAAGTCTAAATACTGCACTGTTACCCTTCCAGTATAAAAAGTGAATTCCAAACCAAAGTGATTACCCTGCAAATACTGCATGAAATCCTGAAATTCCTCTACTTCACCTTTACAAATGAAAATCAAATCATCTATATAATTTTTCAACAAAATTATTTTTTGCTTGTAAAATCCAGAGTTGTAAATGTATGAATTTTCAGAGTAATTCATAAACTAAATAGCATAAACAGGGGCATATGAGGCCCCCATTGCAGTTCCCTCCTTTTGCAAGAAGTGTTGATTCACAAACTTAAAGCAATTTTGTGACAAGGAAATTTCCAGCAAATGTACCAGAAAATCTGTACGTGGGCCTTCGCCTAGCATGTTTCTTACATCTTCCAAACTCCATCTGTTCTTAATACTTGTATATAGAGATTTGACATCCACAATGGCCCAATATTAATCATTTGGCCATTCCATGTCTCCTATTTTATCAGAGAGCTCCTTTCCATTTTTAATGTGTGACATGATTTTACACAAACAATCTTTAAGTTGAACATCCAAAAACATGCCCACATTTTGTAGGTAAGCTCCTGTGCCAGATACTATTAGCCTACTGGGCGGGTTATGGATATCCTTATGTATTTTGGGTATCACTTTAAATTTAGCATCCTTTGGATTCTTGATATAAAATTTTCTAACATCTGAGGCAGAAAGAAAACTAAATCTTTCACCCCTTTCTAGGATTTCCAACAATAGCAAATTAAATTCCCTAACAGGGTTGCAAGGCAAAGCTTCATATACTGCTGTATCATCCAAAAGGGCCATAGACATACTATTGCAATGATCTTTGGTCAAAATTACCCAATTACTCCCCTTATCTGCCTGTATAAATGTATATTTGTAACAACTATATCTTAACTGCTGTAGAACATCCCATTGCTTCCTAGTCAAATTAAATACTTTATTTTTTTTCTAAAATTATGATATTCCACTTCTAGTTGTTTACATAGAACATTTTCAAAAATACATATACTCACAGACATTTTTGGAGGTACAAAAGAACTGCAATATGGCACTTGTGGTACCCAGTGAAAAAACATGAACCGCTGTTCCCCACTTCCCCTTCCCCAAGCATACATTCCTCTTCTTCATATGACTTATAGTCATAAATTGACACATTCAATAAGGAATCACTCCCATTTATACTTGCTTCATCATTTATTTTTCATTAGTTACATCATTAATGTTTTCAACACATTCCTGGGTTAACTCATTGTTTCTATTACCAAAAAATACTTTTAAATGTAACTTACGGAAAAAATGGGTTACCTCCAGAATTAAGTCAGCCAAGCTGGGAAAATATGTGGGGATGAATTTAACTACTTTGTCCAAAAGAGATATTACATCCTGATTGAGATTCAAATCTGACAAATTAATTTTTAAACTTTTTAAGTCCCTTTCATTGTCCCAAACATTTATACTAAGTCCATGAGCTGGAAAGGATGTCCATTCCACATTGTGAAAGGCCCCAGCTTCCATCGTCTCATTGGTTTCTCTTCTTTCTGTTTCTATTGCCCGTTTTTGGATTCCCCTGCCATTTACAACCGCAACCTTTAAAACCTTTGGTAGTCCCATTTTGAGATGTAGAGTATGTTGTTTTTTTCATTTAAATCCTGAAAGGATGCACTTTTTTACTAAGTGATGCTGTTTCCCCTGACAAAATGGAGGAATCTCTCTGGTCGCGACCTCTGCTGCCGGAACACTGAGCTGACAATCTTCCACTAGTCTCCTTGTATTGCCATGCAAAGATAAGGCTGTTCTTGTAGTCGTTGACATTTCTTTGCAACTTACCTTCTTATGAAGGGTCAGAGCTTCTTCTACTTTATCCACCTTCCCCTTAATGTTCTTGAATCTTGTATCTAAAGTGGCATCCGCTGTGATTTCTGCCAATGCGTTTGAGTTTGCAAAATGTCCGCATGTATTTTTATTGCTGCCTAATGATATGCTTGATAAGAATTTTCAACCAAGCTTTAGTACACATTAAAGAGGTAGCATTCCATTCTTCCAACAGGTCACCCTCTTCCTCCGAAAATTCGTATGCTGGCAGTCAATTAATCCTTAGACCCCTGGAAGTAATGTCCAGAACCAAATATTTTTCAAGGAGCCTAATATCATAAAATAAAGTCACCTCCGTGATCAATAACCATTCGAACTTGACAAAATCCACCTCATTAGCGTTTACCTCCCCTGGTGCCCAAGGGTCATCGCTGGCAATTCTCTCCTCTCTTTGTCTCCACATGTTCAAACATGAAATATGGGAACCGTCTGTTGCCATTCTAATCAAACTCCACTGCCTTCCGACCATAGATAAAGCACACAAAAGAAACTTCACCAAAAAGAATACAAAAAACTGCAGAACAATGAGAAAAATTCTTTACTGGTGCATGCGGTACCGTGGCTTATGCCTTCAAGGAATGCTTAACACACCATACAGCATATGTTTTATACATCCCTAATTGCATCATGAGTCTATTAATTAATTAATTAATTAACTAACCAGTTCCCATTCTCTTTTAAATAGATGTAGGTATGTAAAATGACATTACACATATTTTCTGAAACAACATTGCACATATTAAATAGAATACATCTTCTTTAAGTAACAATAAACTGCCTTTTTAGACATAAATTCAATAATGTTCACTAACACATAAGAATTTATAAAACTTTTAAAATTGCAGACAATGAAAGAACATGATATATTTCTTACCTCACATTCAAATTGATATCCAGATTTAACCCCCTAGGATGTAGCATAGTCGCATCAATACCATATGGGGAATATCTCCGGATAGCGAATAACACTTCAACTAAGTCCAGGTTGGATGTTGAGTTTGGGAAGATCAGGGACAAACTACTCAGCAGGGGTTATGATGAGGTTATCTTAAATGTTGCTGAAAACAAGGTTAAAAAAGTGTTAGTGATGGCTCTCACTGAGGAAGAAAGGGGTTTATTGAGAAGAAATGACAAAGATCAGGAATTTGGAAAGGGGGAAGGTAAAGATAAAATCTTTTTCATGGATACATTTTCACCTTTCTCAGAGATTCTGAGGAAATTAGTGAACATATTCTGGCCTATCATTCTAAATGAGGTAAGCCTCAAGGGATTGTTTCCAAACTAGGTCACTTTTTCTTATAGCAGGTTCATGAATTTGAAGGAGTTGCTAGGTATAGGTAAGGTAGAAAGGGGACATAAAAGAAGGTGCAGTTTCCCTTGTGGCAGATGTAAAGTGTGTGAAAAGATCAGAAACATAGATAGGGTCAACATTAATGGTAGGATATACAAGGCTCAGGATCAGTACAGCTATGAATCTTGTGGGGTGATCTGTATAATCGGCTGGGGATGTCTTTCAGTTAGGTGGTATATAGGGCAGACCAAAAGGGTAGTGAAGAAAAGAATTATGGAGGATTTGGGAGACATCAGGAGAGGTAGATTAGATAGCCCAGTAGCTGAGCATTTCAGGAAATATGGTGGCTCAGATTCCACTTTCTCTTACAGTGTGTTAGCTAAGCCTATAGCTTGCTAGGGAGAGACATTTTTGAACAGGTTAATGTTGTTAGAAACAAAATGTAACATAAATGTTGGTATGCTACATCTTAGGGGTTAAATCTGGATATTAATTTGAATGTGGGGTAAGAAATATATCATGTTTTTTCATTGTCTGCAATTTTAAAAGTTTCATAAATTCTTATGTGTTAGGGAATATTTTTGAATTTTTGTCTAAAAAGGCAGTTTATTGTTACTTAAAGAATATGTATTCTAATTAATATGTGCAATGTTGTTTCAGAACATATGTGTAATGTCATTTTAAATACTTACAGCTCTTTAATTAAAAGAGAATGGGAACTGGTTAGTTAATTAATTAATTAATGGGCTCATGATGTAATTAGGGATGTTTAAAACATATACTGTATGATGTGTTAAACATTCCTTGAAGGGGTAAGCCATGGTACCGGATGCACCAGTAAAGGATTTTTCTCACTGTTCTGCAGTTTTTTGCATTCTTTTAAGTATTGACAGTCCCACTAGGCATGTTCCTACACTTAGATAACTTGAGTACAATTCTGTTGTCTCTTACTCACAAAAACCTGCTATGTGGAAATATTTCTGTACATACAGACAGCTATGTATACATATCTGACTGTCCCTATCCCCCTCACACAGGATTAGAGTGTCTATCAGTATGTGTCACATATACATATGATACCGATATATATATATATCGGTATATAAATTACAATGATGCATAGACTCTCCACATATATCTACATAAAACAATTACATAATGTAACAGCAACATTTAAATAGACATCCCTGTTATACACACACACCCACACACACACAAACACACACACACACACTCATGTGTGTGTGTGTGTATGTGTGTGTGTGTGTGTGTGTGTGTGTGTGTGTGTGTGTGTGTGAATGTAAGAATGTTCCCACATACCCTCGGAATGCTGAGTTTATCTGCATGTACACATCACAACAGTTGACTAAAGGAAGCAGACCAAGGCCGCAACAGTACATAATCCACTCACCCACAGACCCCTGTGCCTGTGGAATGTCACCTTATATACAGACACAGGTGAGAAGGGGGAGCGCGAACACTTTGGAGGACAACAAGCTGTATGTGTAACTGTGGCAGCTGTGGCAGCCTTTTCAAAACTGCTGAGCCAGGGTAAGGGTGCCCCTTACAGTCTAATCAAGGCATGTGATTAAGGTGCATATGTTATGCAACAGTGCCAATAACAGAGTAGTATGTGACATATATTTATGATATATGGATATGTGCAGTGTGTCTTGACCTGCAGGCCTTTGACTTGCTAAACTATATAGCAGTTCATTAGTTAGTAGTAACCTGTGTTGATAAAGATTGCATGACTCAGCCATTAACTGCTGTTTTTACAAGAATGCAATTGCACTGCAACATAAGACTGGATTTGAACCCAGAACTGTGTGTGGCAAAATGTACAGACTGGGCTACTGAATCATTGTTGCAGCAGGTGTATTTGCAAGGTATATCTGCAGACATACAGGCTGTGACACACATTGTCTGTATCCATCAGCATGTGCATGGCTTCCTATGGCTGTATTTTGCACCAGGGTCCAAGTTGAACATGTTCTTTGCCACTGCTGCCTTAGCAGGTGTCTTTCTACATGTTGCTGATACAAGGGCACATTTACCAGCTATCAAAGGCCTCATTTACATCCATTTGTATGTCTTTGGCTGTCTAGTGGTGTAATATTGCACCGTAGTCCAAAGAACACTCCCATTTTTCCCATTAATTTTTAATTCCAGTTTGCACAGTGTGGCACAGTGTGCAACTCCACTGAGGCATGCCTAATGATTGTAAGTGGCAATCACTATGCTTTGATGCAAACACCTGCTTTAATTAAGATCTGTGTGGTGTGGTGGGTTAATGCAGTGTGCTGCAGGTGTGATGGGCTTGGGTTCGAAATGTGGCAGAGGTGTTCCTTTTGTACATTTGACTTACAATGTTATAAACACATATACTCATTAGAGTACTATTTAGCTGAGCTAAGTGAAGTGGCATGACATGGCGTGCCGTGGAGCTCCATGCTAAAAAAATATGCAGAAAAGAAAAAAGGGGAGATAAGAAAGTGGTGAAATGGGGGCAAGCAGGGGAAAACATAGTGAAAAGCAGGTAGAGATGTGAAGAAAGGGTGTAGGAAAGAACCATAGCTAGCCATTTCTTGTATAGCAACAGCTGTGCAATTTGGCAGATTTTGTAGATGAATTTGAACTCTCAAAGCCCAGAGAGAGGGGTGAGGACAACATAACTGCATTCTCAAGACAATTGGACCAAATCACTTGTGTCCAGTAGACATGTGTGCGAAATGGAGAGCTGTGTATTGGGTGATATCTTTTTTTTGAGACAGGTTCCCATTTTTTTTAAGTGAAAGTGGAATGGTGGGGAAGGGGCTTAGGTATGTGTGGGGGAAGTAAGTTGGGTAGGAGAGGATGCATTTGCAGACAGCAAGACAGACAAGACAACAGACAGGGGTGGTGTGTAGCACATGAGGTGGGTGAACACCTTGGATGGGGAGGGTGTTGTGGAATCCAAGTTGCACGTTCCTCCAGATGCAGTAGAGTGACTCACATCCCCACCCATGGGACTGTTGACACTGCTCCTTCACTGCCCTGAGGTTGGCTGTTCTGGAAGCTGGGTGCAAGAGCGAGGCTGTCCCACCAGGTTGGCCAGCAGGCCCTCAATCTGGCGCAGGTGGTGCTCATAGCTCTGATGAACAATCCTGCTCACTGTGACTGGCATTTTAGCCTGGGGTACAACACCCCCACCCCCAATGTTCCCAGGGGAAAACTGGGCCCCGCCCCCTGAGGCAATCCCACCCGACAATGCAGGTAGTGAAGTGGCAGTAGAGGGAGACCACCAGTCTGGGTCCCAGACATGCTAGGACCTGGTGCCATAGCTGGTTGAGGTGAGGTAGATGGATCACTCGAAACCAGCCTACCTTGATATGTTGTAGTAATGGAAGTATAGCAATAAGTATAGGTTAGTTGTGAGCAAATCATTATTAGTAATAAAGCATGACAGAACATTGGAGATAACCCAATTACATATCAATGCATATTATGTGAAACACAACAATAAATAACAGAACAGTCAGTATGTTAACAGCATGCCAATAACAATTACAGCATAATGCCAACAAAATAGGTAATGTAACAAGATGTGTTAATTCTTCTTCTTCTTCTTCTTCTTTTGGCTTTTCCTGGTTAGGGGTCGCCACAGCAGATCACCGTCCAGCTGTGTTAATATGCAACCATTATAAAACAAAACAATAATAAAACACATCTCAAAATACAGTTATTGTAGCAACATATGTTCATAGTAAACCATAACCAATGAATAACAATAAAAAATAAATGAAGATTAGGGGTGGGGAGAGAGAGAGAAAAACAGTCCATTAATAACATTTGTGGTTATTTCTTTGACAACAGTACTACAATCTACTCTACAGGTCTGTATTTTGTTTATGTATACAGTGACTACAAGTCTCCTATAGCTGATGTAACACGTATATACCTGCCAAGCTATTTGCATGGGACACTATGGGCCAAGCAGTAGCAACTGCGAGTACACAACTACACACACCACTCACACATCAGGTGGACATATATAACTACCAAGGTGTTCTGTGGACTGATTTGGTGATACTTTGCAATCTAGGTAATCATTTCCATGGTAATCCTGTGACAGATGGATTACGAGCTATTAATTACATAATGTGAAATCATGACACTTGAAAGACATGTGTACAGTACAGGCATTAAACAGCTGTCATGCCTTGGTTGACAGGCATGGAAATAGAACCCAATAGCAGTGACTGCAGGAGATATCTGTATAGGATGTATTAATTGACTGCAGCAACTTTTAACAGACAGTCCAGGTATACAGCTATACCGGGATTACACATTTTATTTCTGACTGAACATTGCTGATGAACACATTCTTGCTAATGATTTTAACAGTCTGTGACATCTAAGCACACAATTATCTACTCATAATATGGGCTACCTCACCCATTTACCTGTAGTTCCTTTGGATAGAGAATTTGTATGCATTATGTGACTGCTACTGTAACATTTAGTGCTACATAGCACTGGATTCGAAACCTGGTCTGTGTGTGGCAAAATGTACTATATACAGAACATTTAGCAAACTGAGATACTGAGTCACTGCTGATTACTGACTGATTGATATTTACCTATAGCTCACCTGGAATCAACATATGACCTGTTAGTACTAATACAGTGTTATACTAGACTGCAGTGACGGTAGAATGCACATGCATGAAATACAAGCATAACATAGATAGTAGGTAAGTTATATATCAGTATAAACAATGCTTATGTACACAATTTATTCTTAGTGGTTTGAAATATCTGTGAAGGCAACATACACAATATCAGTTCATGGAGTGGGCTACCTCACCCATATGCCTTTATTACCTGATGTCTGTGGATAACAGAGCATTATGTGAACAATATTGGTCTAGAGATAGACTTGAACAGTACTATATGAGTTAACCAATACAACTTGCATTCATTGGATTTGCATTCTACAGCTATGACAGTGTTATACTTGACTGCAGCACCTTACCTTACAGCTTGAATGCATACAGCTCTACTGCAATGATTACAATAAGACAATCCTGATGTACACCATTTTCCTGGCTGTTATTGGTATTGTTTCATGTTTCACTGCACAACAGTTGGCATTATTCATTTATTGCAATACAGTTCTAATTCCACATTTATTGCACTACAGACTTTATTGCATATACTTTAGTGCAGTTACTGGTAGAGTTTCATGTTTTTATTGTGCTACAGTTGCCATTATTCATTTCTTGAAATGCAGCTGTAATTCCACATTTATGGCACTACAAACTTTATTGTATATACTTTAATGCACTAAATACTTTAATATTTCTTATTTATTTCACTACACTTAGCATAATACAGCCATATTCACCACATTGATGGTGCAACCTGGCCAAGCGCTGGGCGTGAGACTTGACAATGTGAGCCCTCTCAGCTGCAGCTGTTGGGAGAGAAGCACACCATTATGTAGACTAGCTTTGCAGATATTCAGATTACATATTGCTAAACCAGAGGTAAAATTATTTACATACTTGTGGGGCATTCCCTGCCCAAGCTTCTTGGACCCTGGTGTACAAGAGTCTCCTCTTTTGTCATTTCAGGTAATCATGTTAGTGACGACACTGCTCACCTGTATGGGGGATACCAGTAACACTGGAGAATTCTCTGGCCAGCCAGTCCCAGGCCTCTGCCTTACACTCAGAGCTCTGGAAACCTGCCTGCAGCAGCAGGTCATCATGTTTTTTAACTAGGAGTCCAACCATGACCCTGGACTCCAGCATGCCCCAATGCTACACCCATAAGCATCTTCACCAGCACCAGCCATAGTAACTGTATTCCTGTCTATTGGACTTAATATAGGCTGTTTTCCTGCCCTTACATATCATTGGGCAATATTCAAAAAAGTGCTGCGTCACTTAGCACTGCACAAACCAGTGCAGCTGAGCTGAGAAGGCTGAAAAACTAAAAAAAAACATAGTCTTAGCAGAGCTTAGCAGCAAGCAAACCAGCCAAGCAGAGCACAGCATAAACACTGACAGCCATTACCATGTTTATGTGGTGCTTAGCAGGTCTAAGCACAGTTCAGCAGATCATAGCAGAGCACAGCGGTGCCATATTTTAAAACAGTCTACATAATATGTATATCAAAATTAAATACATATTTTCCCTTCCATGTATTCTAACCCTAGACCCATTGCACATGGAGCCATAACTCTACCCATTAAGCTACATGGATATTAAGACATCTGGAATACTTTCACATATACCACTGCGTTACCTATAAGAAGTGCTGAGCACCATGCTGCACAATGCAAACATGCTCAGATACACTTACACACATTTAAATAAATAATTAAATAAATCCAGTTTCAATTTTTAGATGTCTGGCAGGTGTCTGGTATCTTATCTGTGGGCACCGCTTAGTATTGCTGCTCTCCGGGCCGCTCCGTGCAAACATGCTTTTCTTTAAAAAAAATATAAAATACAATAAAACTAAAGGACAGTCCTGGGAGTCTTTTACTCATCTGTGGACATGGGTAGCACTACACCTCTACACTGATTCAATAGCCATGTTCCTCTGCTCTCCCTTGGCAATGTGCCATCATTAATATGCATGGCTCAGTGCCAAGGGAGAACCATGTACACTGGCATGGTAATGTTCCATGTACCCGGTGCCTACATGGATTTTATTAAATCCTAGGGAGTGATATTTATATAGAGATATTGAATCAAATCCATTTAGCATCAAAGCTATAAAAGGAGCAATAATTTTGTTACAGATAGAAAATAAAAAGGAACCCACTATCAGATGCACACCCAAATGTTAAAGCAACAGAAGCCCAAAACTGTTTGGGATGTCTATATAGGGACTGAAAGTGAATTGATAAAGAACCCCAAAATAAGACTTGACATAACACAGACGTCTGGACAGAGATCTAGACAGAGACCTACAAGAAGCTTTAGCACAGAAATTGAGACATAAATAAAGGAAGATGTGAACTTCATTGAGGACCCTCAATACAAAGTAAATACTGAATGTGAGACAGGTAAAACAGGCAGAGTTCTGAACACATTTTGTTAATACAGAGTTGGATTCAAAAACAGGTATCTACAACTGTGGAAGAGTTCTGAACGATACCTCTCAACTGTCTAGATTTTGGCAGAATGTCCCGATTTTTGTTCATGTTGTTCCTCATAATATTTGTGTTTTTTGACAAATTGTTAAGAATTGTAGTCACTAAATAATGACACATATTTGAGTTTCAGACTTTATATGCATCTGAAAATGCATGATGACACAAAACCTGCTATTCTAGCAATGTTTTAAGACCAATATGTATAATCTGTCACTGTTTTGGGGCCTTTGCCCCCCCCCATTATTTTAGGCTTTGCCTACATTTCTTGCACTTAGAGGTTGAGAGGTATGTCCTGAACCCACACCTGCTAATATAAAACAAAAATTTCAAGCAAAGTCAGACTGTTAATAACATATATCTGCAAGTAATTAAAGAAACCAGACTGAAGACAGCAAAAATAATCATCTAGTTTATTCTGATATACCCTTTGCAAAGGGAGTACAAAATAGAGAAGGGTAACAAACTCATACTAAGTCAGAGGGAGAGCAAACTAAAAAATGGAGCATTCAAAGAGCTTATATAGATAGCAGAGAAAATAAAGCAAAATATTTGTTTTCCAGAACTACCTTTTGTAGATGATGTCATAGAAGAAGCTGCAGTTCTAGAGTCTGGGGGAGAAGAATCAAAAATAGATACCTTCCCCTACAGAACAAACAACAGAAAAAGATAAGTCTGAGTTAACTTTTAAAGGAGTAGAATGGAAAGTTGATTCTTTAAGCAGGACAAGAGAGAGAATATAACCAAGGTTTTGTGGAAGGACTGTGAGCATGATGTTGCCATTACTTATTACTCTTATTTTGAGCTACAAGAGTGACTAAGGAAAAGCAAGCAGATCTGCATGAGACACTACTGATAAAACCCTATATGTCACCAATAATGAAGTTAATCTATAGTTACATATTAGGAGCGTACCTAGGGATGGGCAAAACCAGAGCATGAGAACCTGCCAGATTTTAATGGCCAGATGTAATGAAATAGACAGAAAACGTATGTGCTTCTTGTCCAGAATGCCAAAAAATAGTACCATGTTTTGATCCCAATGCCTATCAAAGACATATCATTTGAAGGTATTGCAATGTTCACTGAGCGATCCACTAGTTTATTTATTTATTATTTTATTTTACATTTGTTAACCGGGTTAGTCTGGCTGAGCTTTTGGCTCATTTTCAGCAGAGACCCAGGGAGAAAAGCTCCTCAGGACTATAAAACAATTTATTAAATTTTAGTAACATAGTAGTAACAATCAGTTATAGGATCTTACAAGCAGAGACCTGGAGAGAAAAAATGTTCCTCAGGCAATTCAATTATACAGAGTATTAACAACTGTCAGACAAGTATGTGAGTTGTTACAAACAAGGTTTTAAACAATTAGCAGAAGAAAATGTGACTAGTTACAATATTATTTAAGCTGCTTAGAGCAAAATGAGTTAATAGTTAGGCAGATGCTTATTTAAAGTGGGTAGGATCTAGTTGTTTAGGAGATTGGAAACAAGAAAGGAAAGTAAGAATGGCTAGTAGGAGATGTAGGGGAGGTAGAGTATAGGAGAGAGACTAGACAGGTAGGTTGTTTTGAGACTAAGAATTAAGAGTGGTTGGAGACAGAGGAAGGGAAGAGGTAGAAGAGGCAGGAGAATAGTGATATAGATACATTAAGATTGAGGTGGTGAAATAGGTGAAAGGATGGTGGTTTCAGGTGGTTGGCTACAGTGGCAAGACCACTTTGTTTTTAGGTATTTTCTTGTAGCTAATTTGAAACTTTTGCTATGCTGGAGGGATTTTATTTCCAAGGGGAGTTGGTTCCAGGATGTAGATGGGTTATAGTTATAGAGAAGGCAGCCTATTTTGGTTTTGGGTTTGTAGATGTCTAATAATTCTTGATTTGAGCTGCATAGCATCCTAGCAGGGGAATATTTGGATATGATAGTGGGGAGGCTGGGGCAGAAGAAGGGTAGATAGAGGATAGAGTGGATGATTTGTAGTTGGTATAGTTGGAGTAGCTGAGGGAATTCTAGCCAGTCTAGTTGCTGTAGTACTACACAGTGGTGTGACTTGTAGGTTTGGTTAGCTGCAAATCTGGCGATCTTATTATAGGTAGTTTCAAGCTTGGAAATAAGTGTAGAATTTAGGTTTGTAAATATGTGGCAGCTGTACAGGAGCATTGGGAGTAATAAAGCCTGGGAGAGAGTTATTTGGGCAGTGTTATTTAAGTATTTCTTACTACGGAAAAGGTTTCCAGGTTTCTGATGAGTTCTTTTTGCCGAGTTAGTAATATGGAGATCAAACTTAAACTGATCATCTATTGTAGCACCTAGCAATTTAGTACTAGATTCAGCTGAGATGATAGTGTTGTTGCAGGACAAGATGGTAAATGTACTTTTGAGTGTGGGTGATGTTTTTAGGGAGGAAGAGTAGGAGATTAGTTTTTTTGGATTAAGTTTTAGTTTATCACTAAGCCAAGTCTCAATGGTGTGGAAGGATGCCTGGGTAGTTGAGTGGAGGTCAGTTGGGTTGTCAGCAATGGTTATAACAGTTGAGTCATCAGCATATTGCACAAGAGATGACTGGGGACAAGAGGAGTAGAGCAAGTTGGTGAAAATATTAAAGAGTACTGGTCCAAGTATGGACCCTTGGGGGACTCCCATTTGTACAGTGAGAGGGGAGGATAGTGCAGAGAGACATTTAACTGATTGCAGGTGGGTAGGGAGATAGCTGGAGAACCAGGAGATAGTAGGGGGAGAGAAATGTAAGTTAGTGAGTTTATCTAGAAGGAGTGGGTGAGAGACAGTGTCAAAGGCTTTAGAAAGTTCAGGGAATAGGCATGAGACAAGTTTATTGTTATCACAAGCTAGGGAGACTATGTTGATGAATTATATGAGTGCAGTAGTTGTACTATGCTTGGGACAGAAACCATGTTGTGTGGGTGTGCGAAGGTTTTCCTGGTGAAGATAATGCATTACCTGCTTGTGAATGCATTTCACTAGGATTTTGAGAGTGGAGAGAGTATGGCAATCGGTCTGAAGTTGGATATGTCTGAGGAGTTGCCCCCTTTGTGAATGGGTAGAGTAAAGAAATTCTTCCATACAATGGGGATATAGGATTCAGAAATGGATCGTTTGATTAAGATAAATACAGGATAGGCAAGAGGTTCAGAGGCAATCTGCAGGAAGTAAGAGGGTAGCTTGTCAACAGATGGGGAGCAAGGTTTAAGTTTAGAGAGTAATGACTTTACATAGTTAGTTGATACTGCTTTTAGAGAGAATGAGTTAGGAGGGTTTGGAAGAGGTATAGAGTTTGCGGGGGTGCTAGTGTTGTTTCTGGGGGGAGAGAATTTATTATGGAGGTTACTGAGTTTATAAAATGATTGTTAAATTTATTGGCTATGTCTACAGGTGTTGCATTGGGACTTGGGTTAGGAGAGGAAATTAAATCCAACAATGGGTATCAGTGAATCTAGAAATATCAGACTATACTACAAGGTTTACAAAAGAAATACTATTATGTAAAGCTATTGCCAAATAACTGATAATGTGATCCTCCAGAGTGGGTATCCCTGAAAAGATATTGTTTACTGAGCTTTCAGCTGTGTCAATGTTGCAGCAGGTAGTATACTTGCCTTCTGCATAAGACTGTGGGTTCTATCCCCACACCAGGTATATTGATTACTAACATTGCAGTGTAGCATGGGATGGGGCTCTGCTGCACTCCTGAGTGTTTTGTCCTTCTGATGAGACATTAAACCAAGGTTCTGTATGCTTAAGTGGGTGGCAGATCAGGTGGATATAAAAGGTCTCATGGAACCTATCAAAAAGAGTACAGGTCCTTATTTATATCTTATTTACATGACAACGTGTATACATAACTTATTTACATATTTACATTTTTATTGGTTCATAAATGTACATATTTACAAAACTGAGCAGTTATATACACAGTCCCATTTTTATATATAAATTTTAGCATTTTTATCATGCTTATACATTCTTTTTTTAATCAGCCCCCATTCCTTTTTCCATAACTATTACATGATCTTTCTAAATATTTCTTAATTTTGTTGACAATATCCATTTCCCATTAAACATAATTTAATTTATTCTCTCATTCCATATTATCCATACTACATAAAACTTTTTATCAATTGTTGTTTTTGACTCTTTACTTTTGTTTTTATAAAATCCATATTCAGTCCTATCTATATTTACATCATTACTGTTTTTGAAATCTTCAGACAAATATTTGTCACATCATATTCCCCACATTTTTTTCTCTCTTAAATTAAAAAAAAACTATATTCAGTGATTTCTTCTTCACTACAATACAAACACATTCTTTCACTTTTCTTTTTATATAGCGTGTTACTTTTTACTAGTAATTTGTTTACTCGTATTCCCCATAAAAGTCTTGACAGTCTACTTCCTTACTACAGTTCTTTCTTTCTTTCTTTCTTTCTTTCTTTCTTTCTTTCTTTCTTTTATTGCTTTAATCTTTACCTCTTTGAATTTTCCCATAGATTCATACAATATCACCTCATTGTGTTTTTGTACCATGTTTTTCAATTATCTTCTATTTCATCATTCTTTATTTTCCACATTTTAATCTTTTGTTGATAAGTCTCTATTTATTCATTAAAGACTTTATTTTATTTTCTTATTTCTTATTTCTCAAAATTCATCATACTTATACTAATTTCTCATTTATCCATTTCAATATTTTGTACAAATTTAGAGGTGCTGCACATACCACTGGATTTAACAAGCTTAGTCCTCCTTTTTTCATATATAATACTCTGCTTTTGACTGGGTTTAATCTAGAACCTAAAATAAATTTAAAAAATACTTCTAAGAATTGTTTTTCATATATTTTTGGAATCATAAACATATTTTACCCATCAATACTGAATTTATCAATTTTAATTTTCTTGTAAGCGAAACGATATGTTTTCCATATGAAACAAATGTCTTTTCATTCCTTCAGTAATGATTCCCATTCTGTTGTGCACACTTAGCACAGCAAAATCTTTGACTGTAAATTGAAAACCTGCTATTTTCACTATGTCTCCTATTCATTTACCTTTATCTTTATTTAATGTTACACCCATTCCTTTCAAGCAATCAACTATAAAAAGTACAGCTTCTCATATCCTTATGTTGTTTGTAGTTAGGATAATAATATCATCTACATATGTCATTAACACAGGAATTTATTTACCTTTATGCATAATATGTTTTGCATTCTGTCGTTTTCCATTGACCTTACTAGCACATTCATAATTAAAGAAAAGAAAATACTACTCATAGGGCATCCTTGTCTTACACCCGTACCCATCTCTATTTCTTTACTTAGCCACCCATTTACCAAAATCCTTATTTTATTATTCCTATAGGTTCTCATACAAACTATAATAATTGTATTACTACAGGGTATCTTTTCATTAAATCTCATAACATTTAATACTCAGTTGAGAGAAAAGCTTTACTAATTTCACCTACCATTAGATTTAAATGATCTCTTCTGTTTAGATTATCATCTACCATTTTTCTTATTATCATTAATAATTTTCCACATCCTTTTCCTTTCATACCATATAAAATGTCTACAATTATATACTGTATCTTATTTTCAAGTCATTTCTGTATTATTTTTATGAATATCTTATAATCTGTATTGTTTAATACTACTGGTTTACAATTCTAGCTTCTTTTTCTCTTTTCTTCCATATGAATTTTAATTTTCTATATGGGTAAAGCCTTCATTTAACCACTTATTTAAAACTTGTAACAAATATTATTTTCGTTATTCATCTACATTTTTATACATTTTTAATCCATTTCTATCCAGACCTGCAGCTGAATCAATGTTTAACTGTTTAAGTACTTTGTCTAATTCATACAAACTCATTGTTTTAGCTTCCTTATTTACTTGTTCTGGATTTTTTCATTTCCCATACCTTATTACATTCTCTATTTTTCATTTTGAACATTTCGACATAATTTACAGTTTTCATAATCTGAGACTGACTTATGTATCCTTGTTTATCCTTCATTTTACTCATTATACTACTATTCTCTTTCACTATTTTACATAAGTAATATGATACTTCTTCCCTTTTCCCTTGTAGTAAATAACTTTTTTTATACAATGATTTTTTTTTAAATTTTGTTCATAATTTCTTTTATATAATTTTTTCTCGTTATTATAATATACTCTCATTCTTTTCTAAATTTTCAAGCACATCTTTATATGTTTCGGCATACCCTTTTTTCTATTTTTCTTATCTTAATCTGCCCTTGAAAGAAGGATCTTTTATATTTCATTTTAAAAATAATCCACCATTTTGACCAATTAATGTAAAATTCCCTGAGAGTAACATGGCATCTCCATAACTGTATTGTTAATTCCATTCCTTTTTTATTCAGTTCTTTTTCATTCATTCTTATTTTTAATCTTTCCTGTTTTAATACATTTTTTTTATTTTCATATATTTCCATCTGTATAGCCAGATGATCTGATCTATAAATCCTGTTATAACTGAATCTCCTTCTACTGTGCTTATACTTTCAGATATTATAAAATAATCAGTCTCAGATTTTAATATTCCTCTTCTATACATCCACAGTTTTCTTTTCCATATTTCCAATTTACCATGCTTCATAATATCTTTCATTTTTACATCTTTTCAATTCCATTTCTTTTTTCCCCTTAAATCACAATTAAAGTCTCCTATTATTATAATGTCCATATTTACTACTATGCAATCTAACAACTGTTGAAATAATTTCTCCCTTTCTTTGTAAATGATATATGCATATATAACTATAAGTCTATAAACCTTTTCTTGCCAATGTAAGTCCATAACAGTATATCTTCCCATATTCATTAATGTTGCATGTAAAATTGTCTCTACTTTTCTGCATAACATTGCTATTTCTGAGCAGTGTTAATTTCCCAAATTCCATATTATCTCTCCATCCCATATTTTTTCTGTCTGCAATCTTTCTTCATTTGTTAGAAATGTTACATCTTCTAAAACAATTATATCTGTATTACATTTATTACATCATTCTAAAATCACTATCCTTGTTTTATATTTCATGCTCTTTACATTTGCCGAAAGAACACTTAAGTTAGTTTCTTTATTCCTTAATTTAAATAAAATCATCCTCTTCTTATACTACTTTTTAAAATATATTATTCCTTGTCAATTTTCTTTCTTTTTTTAAGCTTATGCCTTTGAATCTTCTTTCTCTATCTCTTACTCTTTTACCAATGGATTTTTTTTCCCTTTTACTTATTTCCAACTTATATCTTCTTCATCACTAACTTCTGACACTATTCCTATTTCTCTTCCTCTTTTCTATTATTGACATCCTTTTCTTTTTCTGAAAAATTTTCATTCTTATTTCTACTTCTTCATTTTGTTCTTTATCTCCCCCTTATTTATACTGCTTCATTATATTTTCTTTACTATCCATCCATGTGTGTCATTTTTTTTTTACATTTGTAACATTCAAGTTCACATTTCTTTACATCAAGACCGGTTTCCTTCATATCTAAAATTTATTTTTGGCACACCTATTTACAAAATGTCCTTCTGTACCACAAAAGAGACACGTTCTTAGTTGTCCCTAATATTTTACCACTCCATTATTTCCTTTAACATTTATAATGCTTGGAATATGTACAATTATTTCCCTTTTCCTTTTTATCACACCATTGCTGTCAAATCCTCCAGTCTATAATCCCCTAGTATCATAAACTTTAGAAAATATCCATAATCTCTTTACAAATACTTTTTAAATGTCCTTTCAAAGTCTTTCTTTCAACCTCTGTCTACAACTGTATATGTATTTTCTTTCTTGTCTCCCAAAAAAGCTTTCATTTTTCTTTTTTCATATTCACACAAAAACATCTTCATAACTTGTGCAGTCCGAAAAAAAGTCACAAAATGGTTCATTTATTAAAATAAAGACTCTTACCTTATGTGCTTTAACACCTAAAGGAAGTATTACTGTGACCCATACCTCAGATTTGTCCATCTCCACATTTCTTTTTCTTTGAATTTTTACCGCAATTTTTATGTTGTCTTCTTTATTTTCTTTCTACTCTCCACCAATATTAGCAACTATCCACATATTTTTTTTTCTTTTTGGTATACTCTGTCTTTTCATGATATCCTCTGCTTCCTCTCACTGGATTTTTTCCATTATAAATCTTCAAAACACATCATTTTCTGGTTTGCTTTGGTTCATTACCTAGTTCAATATATCACTCTGCAACCTTCCCAACTGGAAGGTTGTAATAATACATTCCTCTTTTACCACATCCTCAAAATGCCATCGTCAAAAACAAATCCCTAAAGGAAAAGCTATCCAAATCTTCTACACTACCACCAATATCCACTTTAGAGCTGGTGTTCACCTCCACTCCATCCCTCAATCTCTCCATCTCATGCACCATCCTATCAGCTGCCACTGCGCTAGGAATGGGACATGCACACATACTCACACCAGACAAGCCACTAGTACACATTGCAAGGAGGGGAAGTACTCAATGCCCTGGCCAAATTTCCCCTAATAGTAAAAATACCACCTCATATCTCCCCTGAAAAGAGGCTACTAGTCTGGTGGAACTAACCTAGTCAACAAAGGATAAATAAAATAAAGCATTCTCTTTATTACAAGAGCAATTTATCCATTATGTCAGTGCTGTAAATTCAAACAGTTGAAGGCATCAGTTTGCTACTTGCAGACTGATAGATTTATGGAAAGGTTGAAGAAAACACTGTAGTCCATGCTAAGGAAAGTGGTTGACAGAGTAAAAACTGGGCCACCTGTTGCCAACTTGCTTCTTACTGTAAGACAGGCGCCACAAGCTTCAAATGGGTTTATGTCATTTGAATCCTTATGTGGCAGACACCCAGTATTACTGCTTGACACTACTAAAGAATCATGGTAAGACAAGAAGACACCATTTAAAAGTGTGAAGAGCATTACTTTAGTATGCAGAGTAAAGCTAGGTATACTTATAGTAAAAAAGAACATGCAGGGAACAAAGAAACACAGCAAGTTTGCTTATGAATTCCAGTATGTATCATATTCCAATATGAATTCCTGACATAGAGAATATAACCCATGAAATCAGCTACTACTTCCTTGGAAAACAAATTTCTGGTCAAATGAAAGGAGCCATTTGAGGTGAATGAAAGAATAAATGCAGTGAAACACATGTTAAATAAGAAGGGATGACAAAGATAAAGCAACTCTTCACATTAATGTGCTGAAGCCATGGAAAGAAGTAGAAAGTTCTGTGACTGGTATGCAAGCTGAAATTCATTAATGACAAAACAGAGAATATCTGTGTGAAGTACAGATAGGGGAATATTTATCAAATATGCAAAAACAAGATACGAGAGAATTTTTATTAAGGAGTAAAGGAGTGTTTTCAGAAATGCCTGGCAAAACTAAACTCATAGAACCTAATAATGAAACAACACCTGGAGTGAAGGTTAGATAAACCCCTTATTATACAACAGAGTCATAGAAACAGCTAATAAGAAAGATAGTTAAAAATACTCATATTATTTGTGATTGAAGAGTCACAGTGACTGATGCAGATGCCTGGTGGCCTGATGGCGGTATCAGATTCTATAATTACATCAGGTTCCCTATTATGTGATCGAACATTTAGTTAAGCGAATAACTAATCATCGATCAGTAAATATCGAATATCAAAACCTCGAACGACAGTTTACCATGCAGGAAAACAAGTCATTGGGCTGTTACACAGCTTTTGCCCTTTCTACAATGTGGACCGAACTCAGAGTTGGTATATTTAGTTAGGGGGGTTTGGAGGGCGAAGGCCCCCACTTTATTTGTGTTTTTTTTTTGGGGGGGTGGGACAATGGCATTGTTTCCCTGCATGGAAAACTGCCATTCATGGTTTTGATGTTCGATATTTAGTGATTGACGTTTAGTTATTCACATAACTAAATGTTCAATCATCTAATATACAAGCTTATATCAGGAAACTGAACCACATTTCCAAATGTATAGCCATCCCATGTCCAGAACTGAGGAGCTGATTGAAAAGCTAGAAAAAGCCAGATTACTCTACAACACTAGGCTTGACAAAATGGTGCTACCAGATACCACATATCCCTTCTGTCAAAGAAATAAAAAAGCCTTTGTAACCCCGGATGGTCTGTTTTGGTGTTTCCTGTTACCAATTGACCTACATCAAGACCCAATCATTTCTAAGAGACTGATGGATAAAATCTTGAATCTGGATTCATGGTCTGCTCCTGCTGCATACATGGATGATGTCGTCATTCACTCAGAGGACTGGCAGTCTAGTTATTAAAGGGCAAGCTGTGTAAAAATCTCCACTTCAGGCAAGCTAGAATATGAATGTTCATAAAAGTAAATTGGACATGTTAGAACCCAAGTATATGGGATATATCATAGGAAAAAGGGTGGTAAGACCACAAGTAGAAGAAACAAAGGTCATTAAAAACTGGACTATAACCTCCACTAAAAGGCAGGTGAAGATTTTTTCTTGGGCTACCTTAGTATTACAGAAAGTTTGCATCTAATTTTCTAATTGCTTTCTGTGTTTTAGTCAATTTCACAAAAGTGAAAACTCCTATCAAGGTGTAAGGCCTTTTGGAGGCAGAGCATTTAATCAGTCTACATATCATAATAGGAGTTGTACAATGGATTTGTTTAATAGTACATACAAATTACAAATGAGATTAACAAAGGCAGTTGTATGTAAAATGGTATATGAAGACAGACAGGTCAGTAATTGTAATAAAAATATTGTCTCATCTGAGTGCATTAGGACTATGACATGCCCTGTGCTGAAGCATTTACATATAGTGTTATTGAAGAGATATAACTTTACTTCTTTCTGAATTTGGTGAAGAACAGAATTACACTTTTGGGATGGATTCACTGATATGAAAAGTCAATGTTGAGAAGTAGTATTCAGTCTGCTTTAGTTTGATGAATGTTTTAGCCAGGTTGGGGTTTGTGCTGGAAAGAGATCAGAGGTTGTATGGAACATTCTTTCTGATAGTCTCCTTGTGAAGAAGGGAAAAGATACCATGTTGAAGAGTTTGAAAATCACAGACAAAGGAAGGAGGGAGATTCCATTGTACATGGGTAGCCTGTTAGCTTTAGGATATGACAGCAGTGTTCTCAGCTTGGGTGAAAGGGTTATAAATCAACATATGCTTTTGGAGATGATTTATATTGTTCTTTTTTTTAGGTACAGGCAAAAAGGGGGAGAAAATATTTGATCTGTGGTGTGAGGGGCACTTTTTCCAGTTGCAGACTTACTTTGTGGGGAAAAGAAGTATGAAGCTTTTCTGGTCCAGAAAAGGAGCTTGTTCGTTATAGTTTTAGTCACTTAATGAGGTGGTGGAATCAAGCTGACTGATGGGCCAAACAAGACATTTAGGTATCTCTAGGTGGGGACGTTCTCTATAGTTTTATTGTTATCTGGTATGATGCAGC
Source organism: Protopterus annectens (assembly GCF_019279795.1). Lineage (NCBI taxonomy): Eukaryota > Metazoa > Chordata > Ceratodontiformes > Protopteridae > Protopterus > Protopterus annectens. The sequence continues at coordinate 392,524,609 of NC_056728.1, forward strand.
AGTTGAAGGAATACTTTTTTTTTTTGGTTTTTCAGCTATTCTTAGCTTGCATTATTGATGAGGTGTAGAACCCATCTGTATTGGATAAGCCACTAAGTAAGATTTATTTTATTTATTTATTTATTTATTTATTTATTTATTTATTATGTTTGATTACCAAGGAAGTCCACTGGGCCAAGAAGATCCCATTTTCAGTGGAGGCCTGGGGAGAAAAGTTCCACAATAATTGCAAGTAACATTTCACATGTTGCAAAAGGGCATAGTTCACACAGCTAATTAAACATTTACAGATAAGCTCCATGATATTTGCAATTGGCTTGTCACAATATTACAAAAATGAAAAGACATAATTCAATACAGAAATTTCAACATTTACATAAAGTGAATATTTTTGTTATAAACTAAATTGTAGGTTTAATATTTCAAAATATATGGCTACTAGCCATTAGTAGGTTAGGAAAATATTATGCATGGAGAGTGTAATAGTATATTTGAGATTGGAGAGTATAGTACAATAGATATTAGAGAGAAAATAAGTTTTAGTAGGGGAGGGATTGTTTTGGGTGGGATTAAGTAATAGTAGAGTCAGTGCAAGGTAGAATGGGGGGGGGTGGTTAAGTTGGAGTGTGGCAAGTGCATTCCCATTTGGAAGAAAGATGAGAAAGAGGAAAATATGTGGTCTGCCTCTAGGTGGCCTTTCGTGAAGGAGGATGTGGGGCCTGATCTGTAGATGGCTATTTTATCTGCAAACAGTAAGATAGGCAAGCTTGGGATGTCAGATGGGAGTTTGTTAATCTCTAATGAAAGTAGAATTGGTCACGGGCTCAATCCTTGTCAGACTCCTTTGTTGAGGTGGGCTGAATTAGAGAAAGTTGATCTGTGTTATATAGCAAAGGAGCTACAAAATAAGAAGTTATGGGACGGTTATGAAGCTTGTGGACTGCTGATGACATTTTTTGTAGGGATATGAGCAGTACAGAGTGGTGTACAGTGTCACAGGCCTTTGTTAATTCTATGAAGATTGCTCCTGTTAGGTTACCTTTTTCAAAATTTTGCAGGATATAATTTTGTAATGTGTAAAGTGTGGTTATCGTGTTACAAACTAATCAAAAGATGAGCTGGTGGGGAGATAAGATATTAAACTGAATGAAATGGTCACAGATGAGTTATTCTAATATTTTTCATAGGGTGGGGAGGATTGAGATGGGTCTGAAGTCATTGGTGGAGGAGATGTTGGTAGAATTGAGAATGGGTCTAACTATGTCTTTTTCCATTGATGGGGCATAATACTTTTGACAAGCCAAGTATTTTAGAGGTGTTTAAATGCTGAAAGGATGTAGTCTTTACAAAGGAAGATGAATTATGGCTGTAGGTCATCACTTCCAGGTGAAGCATCACACAAGATAATGTATAGAGCTTTGCCAATGCCCTTGTTGGTAATGGCTTTGAAATAAAAAGGTGTATAGTCAATGTAAAGTTCTTTTTCAAAAGGAGGAGGTTGTCTGTGAGATGGCTTATGTTTGCTAGACTGAAAAATTAATCTAGAAATTCTTGAATGATAAGTGGTCTGAATGAGATGAGAATAGTGTTATTTAGAAGAAAGCCCTCAAAACTAGCTGTACAAATGATATTATTGACACATTTCCAGAATTTCTTTTGATTGTGGAAAGTTGTGTTTTTGGGTAGAGGTAAGTATGTTGTCTTTAAGTCTTCTGGCTGCCCTTTTTGCTAGGTTTCTTCTGATTGTGAACTAGTCACTGTTTCCCTGGATACAGGATTTTTAGTTGACCAGGCTTTGTCTCTAATTTTATAAAGTGACTTAAATATTTGTTAACCGTTTGATGATAAAGGGTCTATAGATTCTAGTTAGCAGTGGAAAATGGGTGTCTTGAAGATTGCATAGGAAGGTTGTGACAGCATCAGTTATATAAATGGTGTCATGTTGGTTTAGATGGTTATCCCAGTAGTGTTGTGATAGTGCTTATTGTAAGTTTTTGGTGTTTGTTGGGATTGTGGGAAGTATGTGATTAGAGGTGGTGGGGCTTTGGAGGGTGGAGTTTTCAAGAAGAAAGTCATGGGACACTGGTCACTGATCGCAGAAAGGATGGATATTTTTTAACAGATGTAGGGTCATTTGCAGTGAGAATATCTAGTAGTTAGTAAATGGAGGAAGAAGAGTTGGGATGGGCAAAGAATTTTAGCAGTTTTGAAAGGTCAAAGCTACCTAGTAAGTAATATGGTTCAGTGTGAAGCTTTGGATTAAGTAGGTTGACAGTGAAGTTTTCAAGTTTCAATATGATTTTGAAGGGGGGAGCAAGAGTCTACTATGTTAGACAGCAGTGAATTGACTTTTGTCAGTTTGAGGATGGGGGAGGAAGGCAACTACAACTGAATGAGAATTCCTAGCTATATAGTGGGTCTTCTATAACTCGAAGTACAGTATATTGGGTAGGCACTTCAGTTTGTTAACCTATCATGTCCATTGCAATGGCTGAAAAGGCAGACTGATGCAATGCAAAGTTGTTTTAGTTAGAACTATCCTGACAACACTTTCAACATACAGTGATGCAAAAGTTTAGCCTGTGACCATTATCTTTGACTTAGTACTGGACCCAAAAAGCATGCAATGAATTCTGTTGTGGTTCATGAAAATGTGGTCTGACAACAAGGAATCTTTTATGGAAAGAAATGTGTTAGTCATGAATCAGTTAATACTTCAGTCATATTAATTATCATTATGACTGTGTTATCTGTTGAAAGAATGCAGTGTCATCCTTATGCACGGGCAAACTAGGAAACCAGCTAGGGTGCAATGCTTGTGGGGGTGCTTTTCTCCTATTTTTTTATTTATTACAGCAATTGAATTCCTATTCAAGTCATTCCATTAAGTTAGCTAAAACATTGCAATGTCACAGGAGTACAGACCTCACAGCATTCAAAGTACCAGCATGAAGCTGCCAAAAGTAGTTGTTAATGAAGAATTAAATCAGGGTTGTTCTGCACAATTCTGACTGAGAGGAGCAGGATGACACAGCATCGTTGAAATATAGGTTACTACAGTATTTAGGGTAATGCTGCTGGCAGTCATCAACCAGATTTTTATTTCAATTTTTCTGGCTTTGTGATTTGTGAGGACAGTTGCGGTGAGGGGAATGGTGTGGTAAGAAGCATTATTACTATTTTTACAATAAAGCTGGAAGTGATCAACCAGATATTTTGGGTAATATTTCTGGCTTTGTGATTTTTTTATGTGGGCATTTAGGAAGAGGGGAATGGCGTCACGAGAGGTGTTATTACTGTTTTTATAATAATGCTGTCAGTGATCAACCAGATATTTTGGGCAATATTTTTAGCTATATGATTTGCGTGCTTAGTGGGAATGAAGGGAATGGTGCAGTGAGATAAGTGTTATTACTTTTTTTACAGGAATGCTGGGAACAATCAACCAGATATTTTGGAAAATGCTTTTCTGTTTTTGTGACTTGTGTGCGCAGTGGGTATGGGGAAATGGTGTGGTGAGAGAAATGTCATGACTGTTTTTTACAACAACGCTGGTAGTGATGAACCAGATAGTACAAGCAGTATTTCTCGGCTTTGTGATTTGTGTGGAGTAACTTGGATTGCAATATTTTAGTGTGTGGCAACTTGTTTGTGTGAATTGTGAAGGTGAAATAATATTACACAGCCATTGGATGTTATGGTTATAACTGCTGGGCGGAGGTTGGGATTGGCTGGATGAAAGTAACTGACCTTGTCTTTGCTCAGTTTAAAGAGTCACTATTCAGTATCGGACTAGTATGCTTTATTTATTTATTTACTTAGTTATTTAGTTACTTCATTAGTTATTTAGTTAGTTACATTTGCTTAGCAGGGTAGTGCACTGATCAATACTGACCAATTTCAGCCTTAGCCACGGCGAAATGTAAAGCATTTCACAAACAAAGATAAACACATAAGTTTTTGTGAGAAGTAAGATGGACTACTTAACTGGACACCTGTTATGCACAGACAGAGTAGGTACAATTCTGTCACTGTCCCCTTTGGAAGAAAGTGAATAGCTGCCTGCTGCAGTTTGCTTATTATTTTGGCTTTGTAGGTCTAATATGATTATGTGACACATGCAATATTTTAATTTGCGGCAACGTTTTGGAACAAAGATGAAATACATCACACTTTTATCCTATTTTATCATACTCGTATGTCTGAATTATACATTGATGTGGCTTTAACTGCTTGGTGGGGATTGTCTGGATGAAAGTAACTGACCTTGTTGTCACTTGCTCCTTTTAACAGTCCTTTGTCAAAAAAATAAGCATAAATGCATCAGAGAATGCCCAGACCTTCCGAAAGTACAGTTGTGTAAAATCTTTCCATAACAGTAGATGTTCTTCCTTTCACTGTTGTAATATTCCTTACATTAGGGATCCTCTGCCAAGGCTAGCCTGATGTCCGGCCAGTATACCAAAGCCTTAGGTTGTAATAGGGATGTTGTACATTACATATATGCTCCCCACTCATGGCATAAGGCATAAAGGTGACATACAGATTTACCTTTGTCAGAACTGAAAAGCCCCAGGAGGAACAGTCCAAGTAGTAGAAGAGGAACATGTGTATTCAGAAGGAAAAAGAAAATGGGGGAGGAAGGAGGGAGCAAATGCTACAACAGTGAAGGGAAGGTCATGTACTGTTATGTTAAGCTTTTACTAACTATACTGTATCCTTTCATATTACTGTTGCAGTATTCTTTACATTAGGGAAGAGTACAAAAGCTCAAGAGGAAACTTGGGAGGAGGAAGGTCCAGATGAGCTCTCAAGAAAGCCATTTATGATAGCTCTGGCAAATACAGCTCTAGCCTTGGAAACAATATCCAGCTTATAATGCTTGGTAAAAGTATGCATAGAAGTCTTAGTATCTGCCTCAAGTAGGGAGTTGGTATCCACTCCTTTGAAAACAGCACCAGAAGAAGCCACGGCCCTGGTAGAATGAGCTTTAACAGAAGAAGAAAGGCTTTCCCCATGAAACAAATAAGAAAAGGAAATGGCCTTAGAGATTCAGGAAGAAATACTTTCCTTAGAAATAGCCAAACCTAAAGACCTAGGTTGAAAGGAGTTATGAATGGCTTTACTTTTATCTGAATAATATTTGAGTTGTCAATGCAAATTCAAGATGTGAAGAACCTTCTCACTAGCAGACTGCAGAGAAGAGAAAAAAGTGGGCAAATGAATAGACTGATTAAGAGACAACTCATTAACCACCTTGGGCATAAAAGAAGGATTAGTGCGAAGAGACATCCTGTCCCTTTGAAAAACTAAAAAAGGAGGTACAGCACTAAAGGCCTGAAGTTCAGACACCCTTCTAGCTGAAGTAAGTGCAAAAAGAAAAACAGTATTCCAAGTACAATGCTGTAAGGAAGCTGAAGCTGCAGGCTCAATAGAAGCCCAAGTCAATTTTTCAAGAATAAAATGAATGTCCCAAGAAGGATGACTAGGCTTCCTGGGAGGCCTAATATGAAGGATGCCTTTAAGGAATTGTTTGACTTCAAATCTAAAAGTCAAAGGAGCAGTCAAAGACAGACAAGCAGAAATTACTTACAGGTGGGCTTTAACTGAAGAATATGACAACCCAGCATGGAGCAATTCACACACCTAAGAAAGAACCAAAGGAACTTCCACAGAACGTGGATCCAGGTTATGAGCAATACACCAAACAGAAAATGTCTTCCATTTGGACAAATAAGATTTCGTGGTAGTGGGTTTCTCCCATAGTACATCCTCAGAAAAAAATGTGCCTAAAAGGGATCAAAACCCTATCACCCACAATGTCAGTTAAAGAGTGGACAAGTGGGGATGGATGAAAGACCCCTTGTCTTGTGTGAGTAGGTCCAGCCTCTGATGTAACTTGAGATGACTGCTCTTGGTTAAGTGTAGAAGAAGAAGAGAGAGCAATGCTGCCAGGGGCAAAAGGGAATTAACAACAAGATTTTAGGAGAATTGCATTCTATTTTGAACAGTACCCTCAGTATGAGAGGAAGAGGATGGAAGGCATAAAGAAACATCCCCTTCCAAGAAAATGACAGGGTGTCCACCTTTCAAGCTAGAGGACATGTAACTCTGGTGCAAAAGAGAGAAAACTGTCTGTTCAGATGGGAGACAAAAAAAAAATCTTCCTGAGGAGTACCCCACTGGTGGACAATGTCCAGAAACACATCTTGTGAGTCTGTGTTATGGACCTGATCAGAGAGTCTGCCACAGTGTTCTGCTCTGAAGAAATATAAACAGCCTGAAGAGTCACCTGATATTGGACAGCCAGATCCCAAACCTGTAGATCTAATCTGCACAAAAGGTAAGACCGTGCAGCTCTTGTTGATATACTACATCACTGTGGTATTATTTGTAAAGATTTTGTGGGGCCCTGGAAGGAAAATAGAATTGAATGCTTGAAAATCCAGAAGAAGAGTCCTCATCTCTTTGATGTTGATATGGTTCTTCTGATAAAGGGACCAATGGTCCTGAACCTTTAGAGGCCTGAAAGAGGCTCCCTACCACACATCTGAGGCATCTGAAAAGAGTTCCGGAGAGGGACAGGAGGCTGAAAGGAAGCCCTGGGTTGAAAGACAGCTGATGAATCCATCACTGAAGCTCTAGCTTGAAGCATGGAAAAAAAGGAATCGGAAAGTCCAAAGGATTCAAATGTTGAAGCCAGACTGACTTTAAGAACCACTGTATCTTTCTCATATGAAGCCTGCCTACATAAAGCATAGGAATGGTGGAAGCCATGTGCCCCAGTGTAGATCAGACTGTGTTGTACCTTTAAGAGCCATTCCAGTCAGTGAGTATATGCATATACGTAATGAGTACATGCAAGCAAGAGTGCCACTTTGTGTGAGCAGTCAAAGTGAAAGCATGTATGTGTGTAACAGACAGTCAGTTAGTTCATTTAGTTTAATGTTTCAGTCATCCATCCTGATATGTTTGCGTGTAATAAACTACACCCAGAACACCCAGACTCATTGTATAATTTGAATATACAAGACGAGCAGCATGGTGTCAGAAACAGCATATCTAAAATTATGTGGTGCCAGAAAGGGGTCCGAAGCAAAACTTCTTCTTCAAGACCATGAAGCATGCAGTTACAGTTGGAGGAATATAAAGGAGTGAATCATCCCTGCTCAAACAACTCGCAAACAGGACAGAAAGAGAAACCCAGGCACTAAAACTCATTTAAATGATTTTTTATTCAATGAATATAAAACAGAGCATTCAAAACAACTTTCTAATTATACAAAATGTTCAAAATTACGATATATCGAAAAAATACTCAATTTGCTTACAAAAATAAACAAAATGTTCAAAATTACGATATATTGAAAAAATACTCAATTTGCTTACAAAAATGCTTGAAATAATTTTCTATATTTTTTTGCTATATGCTTCTTTTTTGTATTAACTAAAGGTATTTTAGATATCCGAAGTATGAAAAGTGTTCACATGTTTGTGCAGTGTTACAGTAGAGTTATTTTTCAAAATACAGTAATTTCAAAGAGACTGTGGTGCAGTTGAATATTTTTTTGAGTGCCTGGTATATGTGTGTGTGCATTTGAGCATAATTACAAAAGCATTTTGTTGGCATGGTAGAAAGATTTCGCAGAGCTGCTCCACTAGTATTTGATAATAATGTTGCTGAAAACTGGAGAGTGTTTGAGCAAGAGTTCAATCTTTTCATTCAGACTGCTTTTTCTGACAAAGACACATGTGCAAAGGCATTTACTCTGCTTAATTTAGCTGGTTCAGAAGCCAATGAAAGGGAACGTTCATTTGTGTATGCCCTAGCTGTGTATGCAGGGGAGGGTGAAGACCACCATATTGTGGTACTGGCTGAAACAAAGGAAGACCCTGAGTGTTTAAAACGTAAATTTAGAGAAATGTGTACCTACAAATGAATATTACAATGGAAAGGCAGATATTTTACAGAAGTGATCAAAAGTCTGGTGAAACTTATGCAACATATATAACTGACTTGAGAAGCAAGGCAAAAATGTGCAGATTTGATGATTTACCAGATGAGTTGATATAAGACAGGCTTTTGTGTGGTGGTATTAAAGATGATACAGTGAGAAAGAACCTAATTAACACTAATTAAAACAAATCAAAAGTCATTTAATCACTACCCCAACAAGTGCTATGTCATCTACTGTATCAGAAGTAAAAATATATACAACCATACAAAAATATTTACAACGATTAATATGAATACTTCTAACAGTAAACCTATTTAAAACTCTAATATATAAAACCATAAATAATGAAAAACATAATTAAAATAAAAAATAAAAACAATAAAATACCTGCCTTAGTATTTAATACAGTGTGAGGGTTCCACCTACTGGCTAAACTGATTGTAACCCACTACATAAAATTCAAATCACCTCACAGTAAGATGTTGTCCTGTTCGATTCTCAGCTAAAGCGTCTTCTGTGTGGAGACATGCATGAATGGGCGTACCTTCGTTGAAGGTTGTACATCAGGGCTGGCAACTCGGTATGTAAAAATCTGCTGCCAATCATTAGCGGACCGGAGTTCCGCTGTGGCGTCCCCTAACCGGCAAAAGCCAAAAGATACAACAACACACTTTAAAAAGCTCTTTGAAAAGCTGTTGGCACATGATCATAGTAAACATTATTATAAAAACCTATATAATTTTATTCAACTGAATAGAATGTTAATTAGGTTCTATTTAGTCATGGAAATGAACGTATTTAAATTAATTCAAAACACTGGTTTTATGCATCTGATGAAGTCTTTGGTATGAGGAAAATGAAAACGTCATTTCAGTTAAGCGTTTATGTCTTTGGATTATTTTTTAATAAAGTTGAGTGTTTTGTTTATATAATATTTTGCTGTGGTTATCCTCCTTCCCTGGTTCCTTTTGTTTGTGGATTTACAGATCTTGGCTTTTGGGCACCATTTCTGGGAGCTTTTATTATTTAAAAATGCAAGGAAGAAACAGAGAAATGCAAAAAAACTCTTGTGAAATGAGGATGAATAGGAATATGGAGATAGGCATCCTTGAGATCCACAGAAACAAGGAAGGCCTGAGGTAGAACAAGAGGAAACAGAGTTTGAAGGGATAGCATTTGAAAGGAAGGAACCTTTAAAAAGGCATTGAGCTGAGAAAGATCCAGAATGGGTCTTCAGGTGACTTCCTTCCTGGAAACTAGAAACATTCTGGAATAAAACTTTGCTCCATTTTGAGGATCAGAAACTGCTTAGATGGTGCCTTGAGACAAAAGGATTTATAGGACATCCATAAAAAAGTGCAATTGTTCCTGAGGAGGTTGAGGAATGGCCAAAAAAAGAAGGAAGGGATTTCCATACCATGTAATACCCCTGATGAACGATGGACAGAACCCAAGAATTCTGAGTGATCTTTAACCAATTGTGATAAGACAGGGAAAGATGAAGAGATAGAGAAACTCGGCTTAGGAAAGAGGGAAGAAGATAGACAGAACCTGGTTTGTCTGGAAAAGGAGGCTTCTGAGCTCTAGAAGTTTGAGTAGAATTAGCAGGAGAAGCCCTTCTAGAACCCTTTTTACCTTTAGGAAGAGGGTGAGACTGTCTCTGTACAAAGACAGATTTGTAGGATAATTCCTCTGAAATTTGGGAACATGGGAAATAAAAATATGTTTCATTTCCTGCATATACCTGCCCTTCTGAAGAGACTTAAAAAGCTCAGCAGCTGCAGAACCAAAGAGAATTTTATTGTCAAGAGGAGCATCCATCAATTTGGCCTTAATATAATCAGGTAAAGGCTGAGGGTGAAGCCAAGAATAACACCTTAACACAGAATCAAAGGCAGCAGCTCTAGAAGAGGCATCAGCTGCATCATAACTACATTTTATGGAATGGTGAGCCACCTGAGAAGAGGATCCCAACAGAGACAGGGCCGAAGCTTTCCCCTCAGAAGCTGGCAGGACGGAAATAGCTTGTAAGGCCTGAGAGAGAAGGATAAAACACACCTGGTCATATGGGTTTGGTAATTCACAGCCAAAAAGACAAGAGTAGTAGCAGTATGCACCTTTTTGCCCAATATTTCCATGACCCTACTGTCCTTGTAAGAGAGAAGCAGTTAAGAGGAAGGCAAAAGCTTGAAAGGCTTATCAGAAGAAACAGAAATAACAGTGTCAGTAGACGGACACTTGTAAAGAAATTTACAGTCACCAGGCACCTTATAAAACCTATCAGCATTTTTAGGAGCAGGTGGCTGAGAATCAGAAGCATGTGGAGTTGATGAAAATTTATCCAACAAAGCAGCAAGAACATGAAGAACAGCAAAGGAATTAAGAGACTCCATTTGGAGGAGTTCATAATACTTCTGAACATGAGAAACCTGGGTACAGTACCACTTAAAAAATTCCATCATACAAGCAATAGTATGCCCAAAGGAAATCTCCTCAAAAGTAGAGTCTGGATTAATAGATAATATATTCTTCCTCCTCAGAACCATAATCCAATGGAGAGGGAATCTGAGAGGAATAGGCCAAAGAGTCTTCATCAGAGTTGAATTCCTTATTAGAAGAATCCTGCTGTCTGGGCTACTTAAGAGAAGTAGAGGACCAAGGGGTGTAGGGCAGGAACAGAGACTCTCCAAGGGGGCTTTAAAGCCATGACAGCATTAAATAACCCCCTGTGTAAAATCCTGCAATTCATGCTGAGGATACTTAGGAGCAGGGGGAAATATGCTTTGTCCTCTGCTTCTTCTATAAAGGGATGTCAGCCTTAAAAATCTTAGGAGGTTTGGACCCCTGCTGACACTCAATCAACATAGTAGAAATCTCCTCCTTAACAAGAATATGCAGAACACCCCTCAGTCCCTCAGATATAATCAGCCACAGTTCCCCTTGAACATCTGAAACCAACATCTGCAGAGCATACCTCTCAACTGTCCAGATTTTTTGGCAGAATGTCCAGATTTGTGTCACATATTTTTAGTGTGTTTCTCATAAAATTGTGGTTTTCTGGCAAATCACTGCCAAATCAGTGAGGACTGAAGTCAGAAAATAATGGCAGAATCTTGGGTTACAGGCTTCATATCCTTCAGAAAATTCATGCTAATGCAAAACCTGATATCCTATCAACTTTCCAAGTTTGTAAGAGCAGTATTTTAAAGGTGTCCTTATTTTTGGGCCTTTGTCCAGATTTCTTGCCCTTAGATGTTGAGAGGTATGCTGCAGAGCCTCTGAGGACATGTGAGAAGCCAGATACATGCTGGATTCTTAAATGTTTCTGGCAGAGGAATCGATGGACAAGCCGGGCGATCATCTGGGCTTTCACCAGCCTCAAGAGAGATGTCCGGGGAAGGCAGTACAGCAGTAGAATCCAACCTGACATTTTTGGCCTTCTCCTTAGCAGATGGCTTACCCTCAGGCCAGAATTCCACCATTGTACCATGCACCAACAACTTAAGATGTTGGTTTTCCAGGTAGATAGATAAGGAGGAGAGACAAGTATGAAGAGCTTTATTATAAACACCTGACAAATAGGGCATGATGTATGGTCATGGGAATCATCCAAGCAAAACAGACACTGTTTGTGATGGTCCTTATGGGGAATGTGCCTCCCACATAGCATTTTCCCTTTCTGGATGACATGTAATCTTACAACCAAAAGGAAAAGGAAAAAGAAAAAAGAAACCCCCCAGCAGGCCACTTATCTGAGACTGCTTGGTAACCAGACTGACAGTCAATGTTGACTTTTGGGCTGGTGGCAAAGAAAGTTTGAGGAAGGTATGTCCATGCATCAGCTTTATTCGCTAGGAGGGAAGCATACGTGACACTTACTAAGTCCAGATTACAACCTAAGTCTTCGTTATACTGGCCGGATGTCAGGTTACCCTTGGCAGGACATCCTTAATGTAAAGAATACTGCAACAGTGACACGGAAGGGCATCTGATGAGACCTGGTGTCCCCCAACACCCACAGACAAGGCTGTGCAAGTGGATTTTGACATGGGCTTAGTAATCTCCTCTACACTGAACCCCACCTATTCTAAAACCAGGCCCTGCTCATGGATGTTCACAGAAAAATCACTGTACTTGTTTAGAGGCTGGTGACAATGTCTTTATTTCTTTAACATTCCACCCAAACCTTAGCGGTCAAGATATCGTATGTTGGGCTGGTGTTAGTGTGGTCATTATTATTAATTTCCTCACAAACTTCAAAGAAGTACAAAGAGGGTCAGTATTGCTTATATAGGAACACTGTACTGTCTCTAGGGCTGACAAGTTGAAACATTATTGTAATCATTATGTTTTTTGCTTTTTCCTCACAGCCAAACATTTTATACATATACAGAGCTATCTTTTAGGGGATTGTAAAAAGGCATGCTGTTTAAACATGTTTGGCAGCAAATATGTTATACTCTATTTGTTTTTTCCATTTTTGTCCCAGTCTGACATTAGAAGGGTACACAGAAGGTGCCTGTACATCGAGACTGGAGGGTAAGGAAGCATGCTGTATATAAATATGACAGCAGAAGCTTGAAATATGACTGAAGGCATCTACCCCTTAATTTTAATCCCAACACCAGAGAGGGATACTCAGAAAGTGACTACCTATTTTGATGTGGGGGTTAGGGGGCAACTACTGCACCTACATATGATATATCTGGTTGACATAATAGTTAAGCTGTTTACCTTACAGACACAAACTGCAGGGTTTGATTCTCACATAGGGTGATTGGCTAGGCTTAAAATGGCCTACAAGGGAAGTTAGCCTAGTGCTAACTTTTGAATATATATATATATATATATATATATATATATATATATATATATATATATATATATATGTGTCTAGGGGCAACTACTACACCTACAATGTATATATATTTTTGTTCAGGTCATTTTTGGATGAAAAGATTGTTTAAAAAAATGTTAAGATGCATCTCAGAGCATCTAGAAACCTCTTAGCTTCTGAGGGTCTAGAGGCCCCAGTGCACAGGAAACAAGTAATTTATGTGCAGGGAAAATAGTAGGGCTCAAAACAAGTGCAGTATCCACAGTAACATAAAACTAGTGGTCTAACGCAGGTGAAACTGTGTATATTCCTCATATGTTGGTTCCTGTCTTACAGATTATGATAAAACTGAAACAAATTTAGGCCAGACAGCTTCAAAGGTGGATTACATATTTCACCATACCTCGTTCAACATATTTCACCATACCTCATTCAGTCATATTTCACATCAAATGTAGTAGAGGACAAAACTGTAGGCATTGAGGTAATTTAATTACCATTTCCTGCATATCTTTTCTATTCTCTGATTAGGCACTAGTACTGTTTTAGTTCTTTACTTTCATTCTGTCACTTTCATTTATATGTTTTTTTTTCTTTGTGGTTTACCTTTCTCTGCCCCACAACTATTACTACAATCCTATCACAATTCTTCTTCTTTCCTGTTTGAAATGCAGCATACTGTGAAACCAGATATTCCTGTAAATTGTAGTTATTCCAGCTGAGATGTGCTATTGTTTGGAATTTCATATATATCATCACAATGTTGCATATTTTCTAATGTGCAGTACCATTTTAGCCTCCACAACTATACTACAATTTTTTTATTTAATAGTGTTTATCTTGTCCATGCAATGCACAGCTTGAACCTGTTATTGTAGCATGCCATTTTACGATTCATGCAAGCACGCTGAACTTCTGGAGTCTATTCTTATCTAAATAAATTGCTTTAAAAGGGAATGTTTTCTCCCAGGTATCCTCTGAAAACGGGCTAGTCCCAAACTAATACAACAGATAGCAAATAAAAATAAAATACAAAATAAATCAGATAGGGGTCATGTGCACGTGTAATTTTAGACAGTAAAGCATCCTTCTATGTGGTAAAATAATACTTTTGCTCCCTTTGTAACTTTCACAAGCTGAGCAGCTCATGCTGAGAAGCATTTATGCATCATAGGCATATATAAAATAGTTAACATGATATTATTGCTGTTTGTTTATTCTTCGGGTGTTTTAATGTTGATAAATATTGTTTAATACATTTTTGCCTGTCAGTGTTATCAACCAGAGTGATAAACAGCATTCTACTTGCGATAGTCAAGACTTGATAAGATTGCACCTGAAATACTTATGGAATCTGCACACTTCCTGGAAACAGCTTAATCTGACTTAGACAATGGGCTTACTTTGCATCAGCATCCTGATTGGAGAACAAGCGCTCTCCAGCAGGGTATTAATGTACAAGTAATGCCCGCTGAAAAACAAGTCCACCACTTCATGGCAGCGTTTCAAGCTGCCATGGAGCATGGACTGAGAAAACAGAACAGCCTCCATTATTTTATGCTCGCTAAGCAGCGCTTTTGCTATTTAGTGAGTGTAAAATATAAAAAAAGAAGACAACAAACAAAAAGGTGTGTGTGTGTGTGTGTGTGTGTGCGTGTGTGCGTGTGTGCGTGTGTGTGTGTGTGTGTGTGTGTGTGTGTGTGTGTGTGTGTGTGAATGTGTGCGCATGTTTATGTCTGTGTTTGAGTGTATGTGTACATGTCAGTGAAAGTGAGAGTGAGCGACACGTTATTTAACAGTCCCTAAGCAGCATTTTTGCTGTTTAGCAAGCTTAAAAGAAAAAAAGAAAAAAATTAAAATAAAGCATGTGTGTGTGAGAGTGTATGCATGAAAGTAAGAGAGAGAGAGAGAGAGAGAGAGAGAGAGATGGAGAGATCAATCGATCGAGTGAAACAGAAAAGTGTGTGTTTATGTTTCTGTCTGCATGTGTACATGAATGTGTGCATGAAAGCAAAGAGACTTAGGGGGGAATTCAATAAAGCCTACACAGAGTGATTTTCCATGTATGCATAGTGACACGGCCCCAAGACAGAAACCAGCATCCGTGCGATCCAGTAAACATCACTGAGAGGCAGGCACGAATGTGCGGACATGGAAGTGTCCGTGGAATGCAAATCACCTCATAAACTGGTGAAATCCATGCAAATTATGGTGATCTGCGATCCAATAAGCAGTAAGGCACTCGTGTAGGTGCCATGTTTGTCAGAATGAACACGGAAAAAAAACATGTACCGAAATGGTAATTTTAAGCAGGGGCTGTAAAAACACAAAAAGAAACTTGGAGATTGCACTGTAGGCATGCAAATGGCCAAATTGAGTCCAAAAAGCAATGCACAGCAAAAAATATTATTTTTTTTAATATATACATATATATATATATATATATATATATATATATATATATATATATATACATATATATATAACATTTGTGAGCATGCAGCAATGTGCAAACATGTGCAAACATGCCATTAAGCAAAAAATAATAATAAAATGTTTAAAAAATGAAAATAAGACATTTTTAAAAATAATGCTTTATACTGGGGTTGCTAAGGAGGCAGGCCCTGGTGAAGTGAAGTATCCAGTGTATATTCAAGTAGGTGTATGCAAATGAGCTGGGGTTATTGAATAGCAAAAAGGGCCACTGTATCTGCAGATACAACCTGTAGCAGGGCTAAAACCGTGTAGGTAGTAGCAGAACAGGTAGCTGTTATGAAAAGGGTGTGTGTCATGGTATGTTTAAGCAGATTGGAGTTCAGCGGTGCCTGTTTGCGCTCAGCAAAGCATAGCTAAGCAGGGGCGGGGGTCTGATGCTGCTGAGCTGTGTTTAGTCCCGCAGCATGTTTTAGCTGGTTTAAGAAAAGCTGAGCATGCCTGGGCATGGGGGAGTCCCCAAATTGCTCAGCACTATTTATAGTAGCACAGTGGGTTTACTCACCATGCCCCAGTGCTTAGCAGTGAAAGAATTAACAAAAAAAAAAAGAAATAACTAGGGGAAGCCAATCAAGTAGAAATGACTGATAAGCCATGTTCAACAGGCACTGGCCCGTTCAAACTCCCCAGTGATATACCTGTCAGGTGGAATGCATCATAGTGAGCCAATCAGACAGGCTGCATCTGCAGCATACCAGTATAAAGTATGCATACACCCTACAATCTGATTTTTCCCACATACTCTGCACCATTAGATTATACACTTGGGAATTTTAACTGACAAAATGACAGGATCTGCTGCTGGTCTACTACATTTGTATGTGTTAAAGGCTGAAGTCAGTGCTGATGCTGATGCTGACAATAGGCCCAGACTGAGAAGGAGGAGAAGAGTGTTCAGGCCCAGGGTAACCTTCCAGGGGTTACATGAGCTGGAGATTGTAGAGTGCTACAAGGTGGACAGGGACATACTACAAGAACTCACTGAGATCTGCTGCCCTCAACTCAGACCCAGAGCCAACAGAGGGGAACCCATCCCAGTGGAAACAAAGGTATATGTAGCCCTTAGAATAATAGCTACAGGTACTTTTCAAAGACCAACTCGGGACATAATGGGGGTCTCACAGACACCTGCATGCAGGGTACTCCACCAGTTCCTGGCTGCAATGCAAGCGCATGCCAGTGAGTACATTTATTTACCCTGCACTCCTGAGGAGTGGGTCAGCAATATGCATCTCTTCCACCATGTAGCACACTACCCTGAGGTACTGGGTGCCATAGACTGCACTCATATGCACATCAAAGCACCACCCAGTGAAGAGGGTAGAGTCTATGTCAACTACAAGGGGTATCACTCCATCAACTGTTAGGTCATGTGCAATGCCCAGGGCATTATCATGAATGTGTGTGCCAGCAGCCCTGGCAGTTATCACCTCTCCCACATCTGGAATTCATCATAGCCATGCCAGACATTTGAAGGGGGAACATCCCATATGGCCAGCTACTGGGGGATGCCGGCTATGCACTGGAACTGTGGATGATGACACCCATCAGAAATGCACACACACACACACACACACACACACACACACACACACACACACACACACACACCAACCGAAGAATGCCATAATGAGGCACATGCACAAACTAGTCTAGATTTCTGGCTGTAAGAGGTTGAGAGGTATGGGCACCATGTAGCCTTATAATAACAGTACAACATAAACTGTCTAAGGACCACAGCAGACATATCGGGTGCAAGGCTGAACATCCTGCAAAACAGGGACAGTCAGCAGTGTGAAGTCTGTAACCCTGTGTGTGGTGTTACATCATATACCCCAGTCACAGCATACCTATAACAAAGGCCAATATATAAGGAGAAGGAGGAACTACTGGCCAGACAAATGTAGAAAGTGCAAAATAGAAAAGTTCATGCAGTAGTATGGGTTCACAGCAGTGTATGATGTCAGTAACCCAAATGTCTGTCAGCAGTCCCTCACATCAATCTATAATGATCTGCCACTGATGTGCCAGGAAATCACATTGCTGTGTAAAATGCAACAGACATATGATGCAAAACCCTGTTCAGTCTGATACACTCAGTACACACCCTAGATATGAGTCAGATATTATGGACAGCACACAGCCGGAAATTCTCTTGGGGATCACATCAGGGAGGTGCTGGACTGTGTAATCAGGTGCAGCAGTCTATTGGCTGTAGCACACAAAATCCCAGACTGGAGTACAGCTTAGTCTGACCTGGATTCCCCTTGTAAGTACCAATGGTCAAACTGGGCATACTCCTACACATAGCTAATGGCCGCCTATGCCTGAAGCCACATATGACTATAGAACTCAGATGTCCATATGTCTCTGTGCATACAGACAGTTATGTATAGCTGTCTGTCCCTATCCCCATCAGACATGATTGCCCTTATCTATCAGTATGTGGCACATATAAGATATATATGGATCTGTAGTGTTTTTTAGAGAGAGAGAAAGAACCATTGGTGTGTGCCATTAGCATGGTGAGCTGTGGTGTGCAACAGTAGGCAGGCAATGGTTGTAATCTCACATCAGCCACCCTGTGTGTTTGTAGCAGTATACAGACACCCAACAGGCCTATGTCTGTGCAATGGTCACTCATTTTATGGCTCTGTAACCAGTATCCTCCACAACAGTGTCCTCCCTGTCAACAGCTGCTGATGTCATCCACCTCAACAGCAGTGGCAGACACTCTCCAAATGCATAAGCTCCATGGTGTATGTAATAACTACAGTATATACAACTAGATAGGCAGTGTGTCCAATCCCAGCAACAGCAACTTAGTGTGTGTGTGTGTGTGTGTGTGTGTGTGTGTGTGTGTGTGTGTGTGTGTGTGTGTGTGTGCGCGCAAATATATCCCCTTGCAGCAGTGTGTATGTCTTGCCTATGTGTGTGCAATGCCAGTACATTTTAAGGCCTATGCCTACCTGTGACCCCCCCCATTGGCTTACTTTAAAGGGCCTGCTGATGTCATCCACCTTAGAAGCACAGTTATACACTCTCCAGACATATAAACTCTGTGGTACATGCAATAATTATGTAGTAGTATAGTATATGCAATTAGATAGGTAGGAGTTCTACTCCCAGCAATAGCATCTTAGTGAGTGTGTGTGTGTAGATATATCCCCTTACAGCAGTGGGTATGTCTTGCCTATGTGTGTGCAATGCCAATACATTTTAAGGCATGTGCCTACCTGTGAACCCCCCATTGGCTTACTTTACAGGGCCTGTTGATGTCATCCACCTTAGAAGCACATTTAGACACCCTCCAGACACATAAGCTCTGTGGTACATGGGATAGGTATGTTGCACTAGATTATATACAACTAGATTGATAAGAATTCTAATCCCAAAACTGGCAAATCAGTGAGTGTATATGTGTATGTGTAAGTATAAACCCTTCAGCAGTGTGGCTGTCAATCCTGTGTGTGTGTGTGTGTGTGTGTGTGTGTGTGTGTGTGTGTGTGTGTGTGTGTGTGTGTGTGTGTGTGTGTGTGATGGTTATACAATTTTAAGGGCCTGTGCAAACCTGTTAACTCCCCACTGGCAACATATTCAGGACCTACTGATGTCATCCACCTTAGAAGCACAGTTAGACACTCTCTAGAGATAATATCTCCATGGCGCATGTGATAAATACACAGCAGTATAGCAGATATAGGCAAATGCTACAAAAATAATCTTTGCAAATGCTACAAAAATAAGCTGTCATACTGGGAAAACAAGAGAAGTCCTTTCCTTTGCACTTGCCGCAGGTATGGTGTGTCCTGGCAACTCTCATGATACTACAAAAAGTATCCCACATTGACCATTTGATAAGGTGGCAACCCTAGTCTGTCTTGTCTATGTGTGTGCAATATGTATGCATGTTGAGGCCCAGTGAGTAGATGCTGCCCCTAAATAAGCCACATTTATATAGGCATGAATGGTAACCACCGCCACCCACATTTTTAGGTACTGACCGAGGCTGAGGTGACTGTAAGTTGTGTGCTGTCTGTCATTGACCCACCAGATGATGTTAACACACTGCAGCAGGGTCTTACATCAAGTATGTACTGGTGCTAAGGTCCTGGCCTCAAGCTAAATGCAGAAAACTGTACCATCATACCATTTGGCATGGACAGGACTCCACTTTTTGCCACAGCAATGGAGACCCCCTAAAGACACAACCTGTGTTGAGAGACCTGGGCAATCAGGTTGATAACAATATCGCATTCAACCATCATGTAGCGGCAGTTGTCAGAAAAGCCTTGTATGTGGTTCACCTCATAGTTAAAGGGATTGCATCCAGAAAAAAGGTGGTCATTACCTCTGTATAGACCAATAATTTACTACAAAACCCTGTTTAGTATGTATCTATCCAGACAGCTGCACCAACTGGAAAGGCCATGGTAATACTCACACAGGTGATCCATGGCCTCCAACACCTCTCCCATGCAGACAGGCTCGAATCTGTAGTGCTAAACTCAGTATCGGACAAGTTTCCCAGAGGTGGGCTGTGTCACACCTAGAAGGCAATGTTGGACCTTGCCCTTCAACAGCTGCCCCATATATGTGAGTCTAACTCCTCACATATTACCAGCATGACAGGCCTGAATCTGATATGCAACATCAACACAACCTGCTGGAGAGACAGGTTTGTCTCCCAGAGGCTGCCCTGTCTCAGGAATGCACTTCCCATACACGTCAAACAGAGTACCATGCAGACCCTCTTGAAGTGCAACCATCATGAGTGAATGGGAATTCACAAACCTGTCCCAGGGATCCCACCTGTGTCCCTCAATGGCAGGGGCAACAGGTGCTGATTGATGATTCTGTTGGGGATAAAGTAATGGCTAGCCTTGTAAGGGACCCAGGGCCATTACACTACTAACCCACTGATCCTACTGAACTCCCAGGTGACATGTATTAAGAGTAGCATGCTGTGTCAAGGGGTATGCATGCAAGATTATACTGTCTGCCCCCATTGTGCCTGACACACTGTTCTACACATACACACCTAGGTAACCATCCAGATATACAGCCATACCTTGGTGATGTCACATGTCTGTGTTGCCACCATGCCATCCTAAGCTGCTGTATTGGCATCAGGTCCCCATGCATAGGCACACAGACACCTGGAACAGAAACAGAAACAGGTCTCGGAGACAACAGTCAGTCAGCAATACTAACAGCAATACAGCATCATGGAACAAAGGTACATACACTTTGATGTGTACTCATGACACATGCCAGCAGACAGCACCTTACAGAGCATAGCACTACTGCACTACAAACTGCCATTAATTGTACTATAGTCACACTATGCATCAGACACATATTTGCATGTCTCTGCATTGATGGTATGGACAACAGGGATGTAGCACAGGTATCATCACATACACATGGTGTGGTGTGGGGTTGCCAAAGGCCTATGCTGTGCCACACAGTTGATATCATGTGTGTGTATCTGAATGGGGTGCTGGTCAGCTGGGCCATAGAGAGGAGCTGCGTGTGTCTTGTGGTGACCTGCATGTGACACTGATATGTGAGTGTGTGTGTGTACACAGTCAAGCCACATGCTAGCCAAACATGAGGGTATGTTGGACAGCTGTGGGCTGTACATGGTAGAATATACAGTTCACCATCTTCAGCCACAAAATCCTGAAATGGCTCTGGCAGGAGTTTCACTAGCACCACCATGCCCAGGATCAGTTGTGGTACTACTTGCTGACGATAACTGGTATCTGCCAGGTCCATGTCATACCTCTCAACCTGGAAACATCAAAAATCTGGACAAAGGCCCATGAAAATAGGTACAAATCTGTATGCTGATTAACATAAATGTGCATATATAATTACATAACCCCACCAGCTCCAATGGAATTGTGGGATACCAACTTTCAAATGTAAACTGAAGAACAGACAACCAAAATATGGCCCCAGAGTCCCCCTACAGCCATTCCAATGTCCCATCACTTGGTTATTTCGCCCCATTTACCATAAACACTAATGTGCATACTGCTTTACTTCTACAGTGATTTGGATTTTATTATACATTTTATAGCACAAACACTAACAACCATCTGCTAAACACAGCAATACAGTCTCACAATGTAAATAGACTTAGCATTAAAACTTCTCTGACATTAAAACTCACATTCACTGAAAAGGCATTGAAACCCACATCCAAAGAAAATGCATCTGGCTGATAATAAGGTGCTTTATAAGTCAAAACCCCTCCCATTCAAAAATAAAATCACTATTAGAATGTAACGTTTGACTTTCTACTGACTGCCTTATAATCAATAATCACATCTGAATGCCACTACAGCTAAAGTAATAATCTTTGCTACACTGCTAAACCTATTTCTCTATTCTCCATCCAGTCACAGCAGACACAATAACCATATACCTCCTAAAACATCATCATTTAAGTACCTTGGGCATCTGACTATATCAAACGTTAAACTATCAACCTCTCAGACGATTTGCAATCTCACATTTTCTCTCACCGGCTGTGATGACTGAAATAAGCAAAGGTATTTTGCAATCACAACTACAGTATTGTCTACTCTTGGTTGGCTCAGCTTGTAACAACAACTGAGACACTCACCAACTCCAATACAACAAAATGTGTAGATTTCTAACACCAGCATTACATAATAAACAAATGTAACATTCTATGCAGAACAACCTGTAATAAAACAATGTGCAAACCTCTGTTTTGTATAAACTATTAAAACTGGAAGGCTTTTAACCCTCTTGCTGCTAAACGGACAACTTGGGTCACTACTCGTAACCTCAGGGCACATTCCAACATTCATCTCATAATTCAAAAAACACAAAAAACAAAGTAAAATGCTTCTGTATAGCAGGCCCTAATCTATAGAAGTAATTTTCATCTAGAGTTCCATTTCCTAATCAAGTCTTTCTCATCTCCTTTAAATTTCACCTCTTCAAAGAAACTCAGTGTAAAAGCATCACATGCTGCAGCTTTGTAGTCTCCAAGGCTGAGACTGAAACTGGTGTAAATAGATCAGTGCTCTACCCTGATCAACAAACTGATTATTATTAATAATAATAATAATTCCAAAAGCCTGGTTAGTATCACAACTTCACATTTTATGTAGCATAGAGCAAATAGTTTTTACATGTTGAAACTCTTCTCAGTACTGTAACAAGAATTTTAAGATCTGCATTCCATGCTCCTATGCTAACACATACTCCTGACATCACAGCTGCACACTGTACAGCAAAAACCTATGCCCATGTAAAAAAATACCATAAACAGTGCACTGAAATTCTCAAACTAGAAGTTGTCTAACCATGCAGCTAGCAACAGAACATCCACACATACCTTTAGACAAAAGTCCTCCATTTGCTGGTCAGTATGAACCGGTTGAACTAAATAAAATGCTGTCTAGTATAAATTAGAAAGTAACCTGTACATTGTGTTACATTTATTTGCTGCACCCAGGTCTATTTCATGGATAACTGAACTATATTACTGCTCATTACGCACTTAAAGGTGGAACTCTTATGGCCATTATACTGAACAAAAGGTTGCTTCCCAAACGAAAGTAGTATGTAAAGGATATATGCACGGCTACACCCTGGACTCCTTTTACAGATGTTATAAATAGGTAACACTTCCACTTACAAAGCAGCTGACAAAGCTTGTAAATGACACACAGACACCAACAATGAATCGAAACAAGATGCTGTTCACAGCCATCAGAACAGCTTTTCCAGCTTAAATCACAATTGTCTTCCCAGTTCCCCACTACAATGCTAAAACATTGTAAGTAGAAAGACTAATCAATAATGTTGTTACCGTTTTTACATAATGGTCCTTTTCAGCTTCCTACCCTGTTCACATGAATTTTGAGCATGCTTCCATGGTGTAGGTAGCACTTATACACTTCACTCCCTAAATGCATTTCACACATCAGAAATTATTTTTTTTTTATATTTTTACCTGGAGGTGGAAGAGGAGCTGGGGGGAAGATGTAAAATATTTATTCATGTGTGGTTGTCTCACACCACCACTCTGACCCGAGTCTGACTGACTGCTGCTGGTTACTGCTGCCAGGGCCCTGTTGCAATGAAGTAAAGTCTGACTCCGAACTGAACAGGTTACGGCTTGCTTGGGGACAGGGTAGCCTTTCCGACTGACTGTCACTGAGCTGACTGTGTAATTTAAATCAAATTTAAAAATAAAAAAAAAAACACTGTCTGTTGCTTTCTCTCACGGTCCAACTCCATAGCCTGTAGCCTGTGTGTAGTCCCAAGCCCCGACCTGACTCTTTCTAAACAAACTCCATCCTAACTGACTGACTGACTCTGCTGCTGTCTCTGCTCTATAATTTGAAAGAAGCACTCTGTAAGTCTGAGACGCACGCCTACTGTCAACAGCCAATCAATGAGTCAGTCACATCCCTCAAGCCTTTAGTTGAATTCCACAGGCTGGCAGGCTGCTCATGATGCTGACGTCATTGCAAGTGTGATTATGTCAGCGGAAACTTGCTGAGGGGAAACATTTTTTTTTAAAAGACCAGGAAAGAATCGGGAATAAACGGGGTCAATCGTAAATTCATGGCACCCCATTGTTTGGACCTCAAAATCGGTAAATGCTGAGGAATTCAACATGGTTGAGAGGTATGGCCCATGTCCCTCATGGAACCACCCAGGACCACGTGCCCATGGCCTGCCACATTGTGGTGTAGACAGCCACCTCCTTTCAGTAGTGCTGGTGGTACTGCTACTACTGGAGTGTGACTGTGCATGCCCATGTGGGCTCTCAGCTGATGTTGTTGCTGACCTACATCCAGATGTCTGACACCCTACTCCCACCACATTTTCAAGCACAGACATTGCACAGTTAAGGAGTGACAATGTCTCACCCCACCATCTGTCTACTACATCGGCAAAATGATGTAAGGCATCACCAATGCCATGGATGGAGTCATGGATGCCAAGCAATGATGCACCATGATCCTGAGCATCCATCTGGTGTTGCATTCAGAATGTGCCTGTGCCTCCAAGATGGATCAAAGCATGCATCGTATGACCTGTGATGTGACACCTCTGACAGGTGGTGGATGGACAGCAGTCCTCCTTCAAGCACCCCTCACCAGCTGTCTGGCTATTGCTACTATCTATGGTCACAGATGCCATAGTTACCACACACTCTTGTTCGATGCCACCACCTTCTGTCCAATATCTGTGGCTGCAGGGGACTGGATATGTGTGGGCATACTGACTGTGAGGGTCATTGGGGGAGAAAGTGAGATGTCAACCTATGGGACAAATTCAGCCCCCAACAACCCCACTTATGTCTCACTATGGCCACCATCATCGAGTCCATTGAGACACTGACATCAGGTCGTGAGAGGGACAAACTCCAACCCCCATGGTCACCTGTGAGGAGGAAGACAACATAACTACATTAATTCCTACAATATTATGTCTGCTAACCCACACACACACACACACACACACACACACACACACACACACACACACACACACACACACACACACACGCACACAGACACGCAAGCAGGTGAGATACCTCAAATACATTCTACATACCACACCTTATTACTGATCCCATGCACAACACAGAAGTAGACCACAACAGACACAGACAAGACAGCCCCTAAACAACATAAAGTGCAGCTATTGTCCAGTTAATGTTACCAGTACTATACACCTGTGAGATGAGCAACATGTCAGTGTATGGGATGGACCTTCACCTAAAACATAGTGCACCTGTTTCCACCATGCTAATGTCCCCCTTCATAGCAGACTGCCTAGACCTTCACAAAAATATTTCCAAATATGTTACAGCTCCTGCAAATATGTTACTGTGATTACCGATGTAATGCACTGCAGTGAACCCCTCCAAAAGTGAAGTATTGCAATATGGTTAAGCTTCACAGTTGTGTCCATATCAAACTGGCAGCCCTTAACATGCGTATGGTATAGATGAGCCATAACAAAACAGTGTCACACTCACCGGCTACAGGATGTTGGACTCCAACCACACCAGAGGTACCTATGGAATTGTGGGAGACAGGCATTGGCAGCAGACACAAATGTGGCATTGGTACAGGATAGTATCTGCATATATCAACATGTACAGTATGAACTGTGATACTGCCCACATTGCTGACATTCACACTATGTTTGCACGTGTGCATTACAAACCCCCCCAAATGCATATTGACCTGACATCCGTGTACAGGTATGCAGAGGATGCCACTATGACTGCTACAGTATTACAGTGATAACCACAGGAGGCTTACCTGGCTGCTGCTCCGCTGTGGAAGCTGTGCCACCCATCTCCATGACATATGGGCTGATGGATCTTTGCAAGCTGGTGGCTGAACCCAGGTTTGCCAGGCACTTCTCTGTGGTTGAGAGTGGTTGCTATGTTGCAGGTCCTCCACTGGTGCCAGCACGGTCCCTGGCCACAGCTGCAGCCCTTTGCCATGCATTATCATATCTGTGGCCTGGTGTCGGACCTGCTCATAGCTCCTTTCCTGTAGCCCGGTGTGATTTACAGATGCCACAAGGTCTGACCACAGTGCAGTGCATAGTTGCTGATTATAGTGACTCCTCAACAGCGGGATCTGCTGATGGAGTCTCAGTCCTTCAAGTATGGTATCATTCTCCGCTGCTGAAAATGGTGGGTTCCTACATCTGTCCATCACTTCTGAAAGACAAGAAGAGGGAAACACATCACAGGCCACATACATTGCTTTCCATTATGTGCACACCCTGCGCATCCATATTTGCCAGCACTATCCTGTGTTAACTACCACATCATACCTGGTCATTTGTCACCACAGTATGCATGTGGCTATGAGCAACATAGTAGCAATGCATCATGCATTACTTGCCTGATCTTGCTGTTTCCGGCTACTTGCTGCATGTTCTCTAAGGTGTTCAACTGCATTTTGTCGGTTGCACCTATTACAGATTATTTATAGCCTGTCTACATTGTATGCAGTAGTGTCATCCACCTACGTTTGTTTTAAACACCTGTACTGTAGGCCCACCTCTTAGGTCTCCCTGACCTTACTCTCTCAGATTCTGGAAAAATATGGCTTTACAATGCCAAACAGCTTCCCTTGCCAGTCTGGTTGATATGGGCATCCTGGCACAGTGTAGCAACTGCCTCATGTACATGGACAACCATCTACAAACACCACCAAGGAACACAATTTGTGAGAGATGCAATGACATTAGGAACCTACAGTCCATGCTATCTCCCTCTCATGCCTGCATATCTGGCACCAAAGAGGTTCTCAACACAATCAGTACACCTCATACACCACCCACACCTACACAACACACACCCACATATGCGGACGTCCTCAACATACACATCCACAAACAAAGGAGACCTCTGAGGCAAAGACAGATATGAACTCCTTCCACAGCACATACCACACATAGCCACACATGTGTGGCCCACAGCCACAAAAGCGTCACCATTAGTCAAACATATTAGTCATGGGAGACTCTATTGTGTGACACACACATGTGCCTTTCACCAGGCTGTATGTGGAGAAGGTCACAGTTACTTGCCTGTCAGGTGCCAGAATCTGCCATATCACATATGCACTACTGTCTCTCAACAACAGGTACTGTTATGAGTCTGTCACAGTCCATGTTGGCTTGCCTGACCTGAGACGTACCTCCCACAGTGAGACATGATTGAGCATGCTGATTATGTGTCCCAGGCAGGTATGTCCCTAGCCTTATGCACCATTCTGCTGTCACCCTGAATGATGCCACAATACAATCAGGAAATGATTGACCTTAACAATAGGATTGGTTTCATGTGCCATTCTAGAGGGATCCAGTACCTGGCAGATCATGAAGCTTTCCCAGAGAAGGTCTCCATCTGTCCCAACTGGCCTTCAGGCATCTGGCAATGGGTCTTGCCACCCTCCATAGTGCCTTTATTAGGAAACATGGTGAGATTAACACTACCAACATACAACTGTCAGCACATCACAAACTGAAGGCCATGCTGCTAAATGCTAAGAGTCTAAACATGAAGCTGCACTCATTGCAAGCAGTCTTAACCCTGGGAAATGCTGACATCTGTGCAGTCACAGGCACATGGGTCAAAGCTGTAGACAGCACCCTAGCCTTACATGGTCAACCATCTTATCGTACAGTCATACCACAAGGTGTGGGCAGTACAACCATGGGACATGGGGTTTCACTAAATCTGAAAGACATACACACCTCCAGGCTGTTCAATCAATAAGATATACAGGGGACACTAGAGGGGCAGTTAACCATTGCAAAGACACCTATTCAAAGTATAGGTAGCTACCGGCCCCCACATGTGACCAGGTAGCCCATTCTGCCTATATGGACCTGATCAACTCAATTCAAATCTGAACCCTAATCATGGGTGACTTTAACTACCCAAACACACAGTGTAGGATGTAAGCATGCCAACACAAAAATGCCCAGAGATCCATCAACAGTGGAAATGCAAAACACCTTGGAGCAGCTAGGTGCTACCCCCACATGAGGTGAAGATCTGTTGGAGTTAATATTAAGCAAAATGGGTAACCACTGCAGCATCCCTACAATATCATCTTCCATGATCAAACCAACCATAAAATGGTCATGTTTGCAGTCACCATCTCCCACAATACCCATCTAGCTGGAGTCAGACATACAAACAACTCCATAGTTGACTACAGCCTCCTGAGGGATGGTATAAACAGCTTTGCAGGCCCCACCCCCTCTGTAGGAACTGTCACCAATATCCAAAAATGCACAAAAGTGGTGTATATGCATTTGTGTATATGCATGGAGTTACGTATACACAACAGGACTACATCATCCTCTTCAAAGATATGTAAAACTGTGTGGTAGACATGTGCAATAAATATTGTCTATAACAGGGGTGACATACTGCTGCCTGAGACAATGAAGGTGCAAGTGCCCAATTTGAAGCAATGTCTCCTTAGCCTGCTCAAGGAAATAAGAGCATTACTGGAATCCTGCAAAGCAAACCCCGCGACCACATTGGCGACATCCACTATAGACAATCATATCTCCTTCTTCACATATCTCTGCAACATCAAAGGAAGCCCTCTGATCTGCTCAGTAGTGGTTGTCAAGGAAACCAGATATACAAGTGCTGTAGGTATGGCATACCTTATGCTTGACAGAGTCAGTGTAATCTTCACCCCCAGTCCCCCATCAATACATCGGGACATCCCCAGTACCCTCCCCCTTACCCTTATATGTAGGGAACAGGTCATCACTGCCATCTCATAGTCATGGTATACAGCCTCCATGGGAGCTGAGCACATCACAGGATGCATCCTACATGACCCCAAGCATGACCTTGCAGCACCATAAGACACGGTATTCCACCATGGCCTGACTACCGCCTTTGTCCCAGCCGAGTGGAGGACATCCACTGTCACCCCCTTTACACTAAGGTGGTACGTCCACCAGTCTGGCACATTATGGACACATCAGCCTAACTAGGCTGATCTGCAAGACCATGGAACAGTTTATAATGAACCTCATTAACAAGGACATTGGCGACCCCTACACACTCAATGACACACAGTTAGGCTTTGTCAAGAGGGGATCATGTGTGCTGCATTTGGTTGACCTCTATGACACAGTCACCAACGCCATGGACAAGAGGGAGACAGTGCACACTGCCTACCTTGACTTGGCCAAAGATTTTGCCAGTATTCCCCACTTCCACATAATAAAGATACTCTCCCAAATAGACATCAGTCCATATGTTATCAGATGGGTAACACACTGGCACACTGACAGAACCCACCTAGTCCACATAGGGGAAGCTACCTCAAGCGGTAGACCCATAACTAATGTTGTAACCCAGTGTTCTGTATTTGGGCCTCTGTTATGTGTGATTTGCCCTTCTAAATGTGCAGGACATAGCCAGTGGGTTATAGGTGACCATATATGCAGTAGAATGCATGCTGGGTGCTGTCACCACATTCCCTAGTGACGACATCCGCCAAGAGGGTCTCATGCAGACACATGACTGGTGCCAGAAATGGCCTCAGGCTGCATACCATGAGATGCAGTGTCATCCCCTTTGGGGAGAGTGATGTCCCCACATATTATCATAGTACTAACAACATCCTTAGCATGCAGTCAGTCGAGAGTGATTTTTGCATACAGGTTGATGGCAACATGACATCTGCCCACCATGTTGCTTCTGTTGTGAGGAAAGCCTTCTACATGGCCCACCTCATATATAAGGGTATGTCTTCCAGGTACATGGGGTTTATAACATCCCTGTGATTCCCCCCTAATAAGGCCCATTATTGAGTATAATGCCCATTTCATCATGTACCTTGCAAAGCACATGCAGCAGTTGTGGAGATCACAGAGGTTCCTCACAAAGGAATACCAGGGCCTCACACATTAACCTTACATGGATAGGCTATAAGCCCATCCCTCTACCCAGTTTCATACAGACTACTCAGAAGTGATGTCTGTCTGGCATACCAGGTGATCACAGACTCCACCTTGATGGGACTGCTGCACAACCGCAAGTCAAGCTACACTCTAATAACCCACACACATGCCCTCAACCTGGTCTGTGGCAGCAACAGGATTTGTTGCTGGTTCAGATGTGTGTCCCACACACTCACCCACCTGTGGAATGGACATCCTGTCCACATCAGGCAGAGTACCTCTTTACACCTTTTCAACCAAAATCTGGATAATAAGATGGTTAATAGGACATACACCCTTGGGATACCACCTGTGTTCCTGTTGGACTGGGGCATTGGGTGCTGAATTGCATACACATGGGCTAAAGTCTTGGCTAGGCTTATGAGGGCCTCAGGGCCAGTAGCCTAGTGGCCTTGTATGATCCTAGGTATAACAGTTATGGTCCTGTGTGCTGTGATGAACAGTGCTGTTATGTGTCTGCACCCATCACTGCCATCTACTGTGGTGTGTCTGTTATGGGTGACGTTCCAGTACCATGTCATACAACCACCATCCTACAAATAGGTGAGTGGTACTACAAGTGTATGGGGACAGTCCAGCAACATCTGTGCAACACAATTACAGACAGAACTGCAACGGTGTTGTAGGATATCCTCCTTGTAGGTGTCCCACATCTGCAGTACATGGATGTTTGCAGAATATGTGCACGTGCCTGATATATGTGGACCCTCTGCCAGAAAAATGTGGATGTCTGAAAAGCAGTTGGACAATATGTAATGGTTGTTTCCACACTGTGGGGAATCTGGATGTCACATGCCAGACACCTCAGAAAACAGTTGCGGTACAGTAATATCTGGTACTGTATTCATACCCTTACATTGCATGCTCAATATCTACACTCTGTGGTTGAGGCAGAGTGTGCCCACCCAGTACTACTGGCTATAACCTGCTGTCTTGCAGTAGGGGGTCAACAGATATGCTATCCATAGCTCTCAGACAAAGAGATACAGGTGTGGAGTACACAGTGACCTATCCAGAGTAAGTCTGGAATAGTCAGGGACAGCTGGACAATGTTTGAACTATGCCTGTGTGACATTCACAGACTGAGAGAAGCAGACTGACAGTACATCATGTGATATGCCAGCTGTATCCTCCAGTACTTACTGTCACTATTGTCTACTAAGCAATCCAGTAGCATTCATATATGAGCTGACCATTGCTGGGGGGACTCAGGGGCCAGAGCTGTGATCTATTTCACAGCAGACAGAGCCAAAAGGGAAGCCTGTAGGTGCTGGACAGCTGACTAACAGCAACATGTCATTCCACGATATGTACTACAGACCTAGTGTTGAAATCTCTATTTCCCATGACTGCATCCTCCCATCTGCATTCCATTACATGGGGAATTCTATTACATATTTGGTATAGTGCTGTACTCCTTTATGTGCAGAAATCCTGTGGTATAATGTTAGGATAGCACAGTCTGTCTTCATAAACAAAGTCACAGACCTGTGTGCTAGAGGCAGCAGCTTGCCTTTTGCAGGCAATGCTCATGAACAGGTGATTGCTTTGTCTGTGACTCCCACTTGCTAATTGCATTCAGAACAGCTGGGTTGCATTTTCATTAGCTAATGGCATGGCAACACAGTGCTATAATTAAAGCCTTCATGTAGGCCTTGGCCCTTTTCCTGGCCTGTGAGGAGGGCATTATCGAGGTGTGGGAGCTACAGCATCACAGAGGGTAGGTGGAAGTACTGTTCACTGTTTGGATTGATGTGTTATGTCCACAGTTTTGCATGTTATGCCTGGCCATTGTTAATAGTCTTTCAGATTCTGTAGCAGTGTGTGTGTTGTTGTCAGTAAGGAGACAGGCAGATGTGAGTGTCATACGTCATTTGCATCAGAATAGGCATGCTGCTGCAGTAGCTGCTGGTCTATCTGCTGTGTATGTTTGTAGAGGAAGACTGTGAGACATGTCCCTGTCACTTGACCATCCCCCCCCTTTCTGTAAGGGTGTTGTGTGGATCCCCTGTTCTAGGTGTTTGGGAGGTATGGCAGGTCTGTAGCAGGTAGCTGTACATACTGCCATATATGTTGCAGGCTGCAGCTGCTGCATTCTGGCCAGGAGTCATACTGGGGATTGCGAACACACTGGGCGACAGTTAGCTGTATATGTGAGTGAGAGCAGTTGTTGCAGCATAGCCAGGGTAATGGTACCCATAACAATCCAGGTGAGGCATGTGCCTCAGGTACATATATTATGTAATACTGCCATCCAAAGAGTGGTAGGTGACATTTAGGATGCATATACATATTTCTGAAGTGTGTTCCAACCTACTGGCCTTTGCCGTGGTAATATGGGTGGCAGTGACTGCAGGAGCAGCAACCATTTCTGCTTAAACATGCAGGGCTTAGTCATGTATTTGTTGTTTGGACAAGCATGTACCTGACATACAAGAGACTGGAATGGATGCCAGGACTGTGGGAGGAAAAAAATGTACAGCATGCTAGGAATGACTGCAGTGGCAGCATCTGGTTCTGCTTAACATTGCATGTGTCACTCAGTTATTTGTTGTATTGACAAACATGTAGTTGATATGCAACAGACTGGAATGGAAGCCAGGACTGTGGGTGGCAAAATGTAAAGCATGCTAGGAATGTAACAGACAGAGCTACTGACTCAGTACTACAGCAGGTGTATTTGCAGGACATATGTGCATGCATGCAGTCTTTTACACAGGATTGGCATGAACATGTGTGTTCGTATGGGTGTGGCGTGTGACACTGAACTGTCTGTCATGATTTTCTAATCTCAATCTGTACTGACTTTCTAGTACTTCAGCACACAGAATAGGTTTAGTTGCAACCGTGCCAAAAGTAGGTGGCACAACTGTGGACATTCTGCAACAGTCTGTGCATTTGTCAGCTCCACCTGATATCCTAGGCCTCATGTCCATCCATCAGCACTTATTTGGCTGTGTACTGGTTCGGTGTCTGTATCACAGTCCCAAGTACCTGTAATTTTCCCCATTATATGTACAAGCAGTATGTCACTGGCAATCAGGATATGTATATGGAAAAACCTATTACACTTCAGAGCTGAGTGGTGCAGTGGACTAATGCACTATGCTGTAGTCAATAGGGTCAAATGTTCAAGACTTGGCAGGGGGTGAATTTTTTGCTGATGTGCATCACTGATACTCAGGGTACATGTATGGAAACACCTGCTATTCTTCAAAGCTGAGTGTCCTAGTGGGTTAATGCACTATGCTTTAGTTGGCAGGTGTGAGCATTCTGCTGGTGTGCAGAAAAGTATCAGAAAACAGAAGGTGATTAAAGCATTTAACTAGCTTTAAGTGGGTTTAAGTGTGTTTGCATAAAAAAGAGAAGAAAAAGGGGGTGATAGGAAAGTGGTGAAATGGGGGCAAGCAGGGGAAAAAATAATGTGAATGTTATGTAGGGATGTGCAGGACGGGTGTAAGAAAGGACCATAGCTCTCCATTTCTTGCACAGCAACTGCTGTGCAGGTTGTGGGCAATTTGGAATTTGGAGCCTCACATCCCAGAGGGAGGGGTATGGGTGGCATAAGTTTGTTGTTTAATTGCTGTAATAATTGACTGTGGGGAGTATAGGTGTGGGCGAAATTGAGACCTATGTATGGGGCAATATTTTTATTTTTTTTTTGTGTGGGAGAGATGCACATTTTATTATTTTTTTTAAGGAGAGAGTGGAATGTTGGGGAAGATATATATATATATATATATATATATATATATATATATATATATATATATATATATAGGGAGGTAAGTTGGGTAGGTGAGGTAGCATTTGCAAACAGACAAGACAAAGAAGACATCAGAGAAGGGTGGTGTATGACACATAGCTCTCTACAGGCTACATACACAGAGTGGCGCACAGCAACAGTTATCCTGCTCCGCAAAGGTGGAGCCACAACGGACCCAGGAACTATCGCCCTATAAGCCTGACTAGCCTGGTCTGCAAGGCTATGGAGAATATTATCATGGAACTCATTAACAGAGACATTGGGAATCTCCAAACATTGGACCCTACCCAGTCTGGTTTTGTTAAGGGCAGATCATGCCTCCTAAACCTGGTGGACTTCTTTGAGACAGTTACCAAGGCTTTAGGTGAGGGAAAGAAGGTCCACACAACCTACCTAGACCTTGCAAAGGCTTTCAACACCATTCCCCATTCTGGTATTATAGACAAGCTCACCAGCCTGAACCTAAACCCCTACATCACGAGATGGGTTGCCAATTGGCTCATGGATAGAACCCACACGGTGAGACTTGCAGGTTCTAGGTCTGACTCTAAACCGGTTACAAATGGCATCCCCCAGGGCTCAGTCCTGGGACCCCTCCTGTTCGGTATATACTTCTCAGAGGTACAGGCAAGCACAGGAGGACTATGGCTGACCAAGTTTGCAGAAGACTGCAAACTGGGGGCTATAACTGACTTTCTGGCTGATACAAACATCCTCCAGAAGGGTCTCACTGAGATGGATACCTGGTGTCAAAATCATGGCCTCAAGCTAAATACGAAAAAGTGTATAGTCATCCCCTTTGGAAAAAACAAAGTACCCACAAACTACCACATACGTGGTAGTCCCTCAAATACAGAAAATGTAATAAGGGATCTGGGGACCCAAGTAGATAGTAATCTCTCCTTTGATAATCATATTGCCAAGATGGTTAGAAAATCCTTCTATGTGGCCCACCTAATCACAAAAGGGTTTGCATCTAGAACAAAAGAGGTTATTGTGCCCCTCTGCTCATCACTCATCAGACCCATCATAAAGTACAATGCCCCATTTGGGATGTACCTTACAAGACACTTGCAACAGCTGGAAAGACCACAATAGTACCTTACCAAGAGGATTACTGGCCTCAAACAGATGCCCTATGCAGCCCGACTGAAGAACTTCCAGCTGTACTCAGTTACATACCGCTTACTCAGAGGTGATCTCTGCCTGACATACAAGGCCATGTCCAACCCAGAATTGATGGACATGCTCCACCTAAAAAAAAAACAAATCCCGGAGAGCCACACATTCAAGGGATCTAAACCTCACCACAACGATAAATAGGATGTGCTGGAGGGATAGATTCCTGTCCCAGAGACTCCCCATGCTTTGGAACAGGATTCCAATCTACATTAGGCAGAGCCCCTCACTAACACTCTTCAAGAGAAACCTTGATGAGTGGATGGGAGACAGAAAATTTATCCCGGGGATCACTTCAGTGGCTCTGCTGGACCACAGGGAACTAATGGCTCTGCCGGACAGAGGCACAGGGAACTAATCTAAATGGGCGGCTAAAGCCAACACATTCTAGCTAGGCTTACAGATGCCCTTGGGAAAATAGCTTAGTATTTACCTATGAACATACGAGAGAGTTAAACACCTTCGACAGGGAGGGTGTTGTGGAATTGGAGAACCAAGTGCCCCCATGGCCAGTCAATATTGCTCCTTCATGGCCCTGAAGGTGGCTGTGCTGGGAGCTGGACACTGGGGCCATCCTGCCCCTCCAGGTTTGCCAATCTGACTTCAATCTGGCGCAGATGATTGTCAAACCCCCTGTTGCATGATCCTATGCATCATGTCTGGTAGCTGTTGCTGGGTGACCACTCCCTCTCCACACCTGCTCCCAGGGGAGGATGGGCCCTGTCCCCTGAGGCACTTCCACCCATAGGTGGTGCAGGACCAGCAGAGGAGGCCTGTAGCATCGGGTCTCATAACACCCCTTGGTGGGTGTTAATTACGCAAAAGCACACACCCTGTCAGGCATTATTGTTTGCTTATTATAAGGGTTCTTGTAATAATGGATTCTGATTGGTTGTTGAAATCTAAAGACCCTTATGTTAGTATGCTTGATAATGTAGTCTTCATACTTACAATAGAGCAGAATAATATTAATGGAACTACAAGGCTTTAGGCCATCCAGTATAAAAAAATAATCACTGCCAACTAAACATTGTTTCCTAAATATTCAAAAAAGGAAAAAAAAATCATAGTCAAAGCTTGTCGTTCATGCTGCTCAAGGATGTTTTGAAGTGATACATGACTTCTGCAAACACTATCTACTTAACTGCATATGCTAATTCTTTACTATGACTGTACTTTGTTGATTTGATTAAAAATGCATACATATAGTGGTCATTCTGCTTCTGTTCCAGTCTTACTGCATTGCAAATATATATACTAGTAACCAAGTGCAGAAATGAAAGCTCCAAGGCCATTAGTGCAAAGTGGTATAACAGTTTACTATGATCTTATGGGCACATATCTTTTTATTCATTGCACCGACTAAGCAAATAAATCTTAAATTATAATAAGTAAAAATAAAAAAAAAAGATCTTGAAGTTAATATAACTATTTAGTGCAGGGTGGAACAAATCATAAATAAATCAGCGGAGATATTCCTGACAGTTTTCTAGCTCACTTGAAAATTTTAGAAAATGCGTTTCCATCACATTATTAAACACATTCATGCATTGTAATGAAAATACCCCCACCCCCCACTAAGGCATCACTGTTCTCTGAATATTGAAGCTAAAATATGATGTCAGTCGGGGTAATATACAATAGCAGCTGTCTGCACTTCTGAAGGATTAGAAGGATATGCAGCTTCCAGCACAGTAGGACCTGCTCATTATTTAAATGGTTCTGCATCTAGAATTACTTTATATAATGGGCTCGCTTTAACTCCAGTGTCCTGAATCAACACTGAAAAAAGTTGCTATGTTTGGTCTTTCTTCCACTACAGAGTAACTGCAAAACTACTCTTATCTGCTGGAAGAAAAAAAAAGATATACAGAAGGAGGCATT
>NC_056728.1:392566260-392591260 GCF_019279795.1 Protopterus annectens
AGTACTGGACTTGCAAAGACTGAGTGGTTGGTCAACAGGTGAAGATATGCAATAAATAAGCTCTATTAATGAGAAGGATATGGACAATATTGTTAAATATTTTCTACAAGGACATTGTAATAGCTCTCAGATCTCATTGGTATATAAAGGCATTGTCTAACTTGTTTCAGGACTTGTAAAGCAAGCAGACTGTCACTTCTAAACTGTTGCAATGGAATTTTGTGATTTATATAAAGGGTGCTGCTAGTGCTGTCAGATGTTGAAGTAATGTTAAAATATTTAATATGTTTTTTTCTTTCATTTAGCTTCTGTTAGCTCTTATTGCAAGTGATAATTGGAAAAATAATTGGCTGTCCCTGACCCCATTTAGGGCATTGTGGGTAGTCTTCAAACAAAAGAAGTGACATGCGATTGGGTTTGCATGATGATAGTCAGAGCTCAGTGATGTTCTGTGAGTAAGATGTTCATGTTTGAGTTCCTGACAAGGTCTGCGTGATATAAGAGCACCTCTAATGGGAGAAACAACTTTATAAAGAGAAACTATGAAACATCAACTAATAACTTGTTAGCAGGGCAGTTCCAACACCCATTTATTTAGCTGGTAAGAGACATGATGGGGACTGCTGAAGAATATTGACACCCAGTCACTTTTAAGACTTTATCTAAACCAAGGAGGGTGATTTCTCTACATGGATCACCCTCATATCATCGCATGCCAAATCAGTGAACCACAAAATGTTGAGACCAAAACACCAAACTATGTAATCAGTGAAACTTCACAATGCAGAAAGTTCAGAACATTTAAATATTACTATGCATGCTCCGGCACCAGCCTAACTACCATGATAGTGGACATTTGCTCAGAGCTACGAGAACAGTTAAATTAAAGGTTTTACAGTTTTACGATAATTTACATGTTGCAAGGATTGTTGGTGGAGATCACGGTACAGTGCAGATCAGGACATTTAGCCTTTTTCCCACTGTAGTGTAATCTCAGAGTTGGTATATATAAGTTTCAAGAAGTGTATAGTAGTCTGTTTAGTGGTTATTTTTAATTGTTTTATAACATTTGTAAGTGTTTAGATTGGCACATGCGTAGGAATCCTTCAATGTTGTGAACTTTTGGCATTGTAAAGCTTAGTTGATTAGATAGTTTGGCGTTTTGTCTTGACATTCTGGTTCTCTGATTTGTTATGCGATAATATGAAGTAGAGCCCTCTGCATACAAAGCTTAGATGCTATGATAGATTGCATAGGTTTTAAATGGAATGGATAGCAAAGATGATACCATATGAAAACCGAGTTTTGACTTTTATTTGGATTTTTTTTAGAAAAGAAACCGCATTCAGCATCTGATCTACTTTGACAGATGGAGATTACTAACTAGAACTTTTGTTTTTTTTTTCTTTTTATTATTGAGTTTGCTTGACGGGTGTTCATTGCTGTGTTGGGGGTGGGAGCTTATCTGAACAGTTCACAATCTCACATAGCCGTAGCAGTTAGGATTGCTGAATAAGGAGTCAGAACCACTGTAGGGTGTTTAATAGCATGACAGAGGATGAGTATGTGTGTGTGTGTGTGTGTGTGTGTGTGTGTGTGTGTGTGTGTGTGTGTGTGTGTGTGTGTGTATGTGTGTGTGCGTGTGTGTGCGTGTGTGTGTGTGTGTGTGTGTGTGTGTGTGTGTGTGTGTGTGTGTGTGTGTGTGTGTGTGTGTAAAGGTATAGTAAATATGCATGTGAACTTACTGGAATGGCAGATGTGGAGTGTGAAGAGTGTGGTACTAGCTGGGGAGGGGAAAATTTAGGGCACAGAGCTTCACCAGTAACTTTAGTTGCTGTCATCTACAAATGAAAGTGTTGTGGGGCATATCTTTGGCACCAAATTAGGAGAAAATGCACCTCCTGGGACATTTTAAGGAGGGTTTGGTTTCTGATGCTTGGAATCTCTAGGAGGACAACTGGTCAGAAGAGAAAAGTCAGGGTGACAAATAAACATATTGGGTAAAGTAGAATTCAAATGGTTTTACTGAAGAAAGGAAAACCTTTGATAATATTCTTCTCACCTTATTGATAATGCAATACGTGCAGCAGCAGGGAAATCTGGTGGCACCAGTTAGCTTGGATGCTGAAAAAGCATTTCACAGTGATGAATGACAATTTTTATTTCAAGTTCTGACAGAAGTAGCAATACTGGGTTCATTGGTGAATTTGTTGTGTAGAATTTTTCAGGAGCTATGGTGAGAGTGCAAATTAGATCTGGTCTTTCAGAATAGTTCCCTCTTAGCAGAGATATCGGGCAGGAGTGCCTCTTGTCTGTACTGTTATTTGCACTATACCTGCAGCTTGTAGCAGGGAAAATTAGCACTCACACATAAAGGATTATAGGTGGGATAGAGGGGATTTGAAGTTCACACTATATGTAGATGACATTCTTCTTACCCAGCTAGAGATTTCTATGAATTGTTTCAGGAACTGGAAACATTTGAAAGTTATTCCAGGTACAAAGTCAATATGGAAAAAACAAAAATAGTGTTGATAATTAGATTTCCAGAGGGAGAACTGTAGGAGCAGCTTGAGCAGTTGCTGGTGCCTGAGTTAAAATATTTAGAAGTTTGATTAGGGCGAGCAATTAAGGACTCCATTTCTTGTGCCCTGTCTGGGTTAATGAAAAAAATCAAGGATAACTTGTCTACATTCAGGCAACTGAATCTTGAGTTAGATCAGTGAATAAGTTATTCACTGGCATGTAATGCCGTATGTTCTCTATTACAGTCAGGCCCTCTAGACACCACTAGAAGGCAAGATTATAGGGAAGATAAACTGGATGAGAGTCTTTTTCTGAGGGAAATCCCCAAGTAGAACTGCATAGAAAAGACAGTAATGAAGAGAAAAACGAGCGGTTCGGAGGAGCCTGACCTAAACAAATACATAAAAGTATTCTGTTGGCTTAGACGGAAACAATGTCAAGATAAGAATTACTTGGTTTTATAGAAGAAAATGCTGAAAAACAGGGAGAAATTATTAGAGAAAAAAGAAATCATAGTAGTATTTTGGGGAGGGGATAGAGAAAAAAAATAAGTACCAGCTACTTTTACAAATAAGACAAGAGGTAGGTAAGGCACAGAGAAGGGGAAACAATTCTTATTGGTTAGTCATTTTAATGCCAA
The DNA here is from genome assembly GCF_019279795.1 of Protopterus annectens. Classification (NCBI taxonomy): domain Eukaryota; kingdom Metazoa; phylum Chordata; order Ceratodontiformes; family Protopteridae; genus Protopterus; species Protopterus annectens. Next base: position 392,569,427 of record NC_056728.1, read on the forward strand.
TAGGGAAAAGGAAGCAAGGCATACAATTAAAATCAAAGGCATGGAGATGGCAAAATAAAAACACTAAATTAATATATCGGGAGCAGTTATTCCTAAATGGAGAAATGAATGGATGAGAAGAACGTAAAGCTCTGAATGGATTAACAGGTGAGTTTCAAAAGAACTTTGAGGATTTACCTCAGGATGTAGTAAGGACACAGTGGAAAGTGAAGCAAGAGCATGAATGTCCCCAAATAACTAGTCAGAACCTGCTTGTTAGGAGTGGAAATTTAAGGCAGACAGCTCATATCTTAGATATTTACAACACATTGCAGGCAGATGATGAGGATAAAAACAAAGATGTTAAGGGTGCCTGGGAAGGGATGACGGAATCCAATCTTGGGGTCTATATTATGTAATCGAAAACCCGTATGAGCGAACACCACAACACCGACACACATAGCCCAAACCACAAATACACCGAACCCCCTAAACTGTGAAATTACAAATCTCGAATATCATAGTCGGCCAACACTACCGTACGCTACATACTACATACCTAAACATAATAAATAAAACACATACATACACTAACCAAACCCTACTTCTAACCTTACACTAAACCTTATATACATTACTATCTATGCAATTACCTTAACCCGCACCCTAACCCTAAGGTCCGTAACTATCACACACTTACCCTACAGACATATACCCAAACAAAACAAATAATCCACACACATACACTTAACAAAACCCTACTTCTAACCCTACACTAAACCTTACATATATTACCTATCTATGCACTTACCTTAACCTGCACCCTAACCCTAAAGTCCGTAACTATCACACACTTACCTTACGGAGCTATACCGCAGACGGGCCAACCATGACACTTCGACATTTCGTGTTTCATGGTTTTGAACATTCGCCATTACCGTAGTTTGCGCTACACGTGTCGGTGTTGTGGTGTTTGCTCAAACAGGTTTTCAATCTCGTAATATAGACCCTAATCTTCTATCTCAAAACTGGAAAGAAATTTGGTTATTAACTGGGAAAGTTTGGTGGTCTAGGAAATTTAGAATGTTTATATGGCACTTACATAAATATTTTTATACTCTAAATAGGTTATTGAAGATGTATTGCACTGGGAACAATAATCGCTGGACATTTCAGGAATGTTGAGAGGATTAGCTACGTACGTATGTTCTAGGGATGTGACAGTTTAAGCACCTTCAGGGCTAACCTGCATAGTAAGAAAAGCACCTTACAAAGAAATGTTTTTTTCTAGGGCAGGATGCAGAACACAACAGGCCTTCAAATAGGTTAGATGAGTGAACAGTGGTGTAATGGTAGCAGCAAAAAAATAAAAAAATCCATAACTAGAAGGTGGAAAAGTGTAATGCCCCTAAAGTAGATGATGTACTGAAAATTATTGAAAATATTTGTGAAATAGAATTAAATAGAGGAAGGTTGAAGAACAAAAAGTTAAGGAAAAGGTAGGAAACATATTTAACTCAAAGGGTTGGAGATGGAAGGTGAATCACAGAGTGAATGCTAGGAAGAGGATAGGAAAGAAGTGAGTGCACAGGATACAAATTCTTAACCTTGTCCTTGGTTTGAGAAATGTCAAGTGAAGTGGGTAGTGAGGTAGTAGCTCCAAAGCATCCATGGATACTATGAATGGATAATAAAGACATGATATAACTGTTTAATTTGTATTTCTTGTTTCAGCTTTGATGTTAGTTTCATCAAGCTTTGTTTTTTTTAAATGTTCAATTTAATAGTTGTTTAGGGTGCTGACATTTTATTTTAAGAGATTTACCTAGGGTATGAGCAAGTGTGTCAAAATACATGTTAGTTAGTACCAAAATGGATTGGTTAGAGGTTAAGATTCATTGCTTACATGGATAGGGAACTTAGAAATGAACAATAGTTCCAGGCTACCTGCTATATATTAAATGGGTCTATATTAGAACATCGAAGTTTCAGGTCTTCGAATGTTCTAATATCAACACCTAGTAACCGAAAACCGGTAAGACGAAAATTTAGAACATCAAATTTTTTCCTAGGGAAAAAAGTTACTGTTCCAAAACACATACACACAACACAAACACACCAAACACACAGCAATCCACACACATACACCTAAAATCTTACATTTCAACCTACACTAAACTGTACATACACCACTATCTACCCACTTACCTTAACCCAAACCCTAACTCTAAGGTCCATCACTATTGCACACACACCTGACCCACGCCCTAACCCTAACTTACCTATCCCACCCTAACCCTCACGTCCAAACAGTCGCACACTTACCTGATCCACGCCCTAACACTAACTCACCTATCCCACCCTAACCCTCACATCCACACAATCGCACACTTACCTGAACCCGACTGTAACTTTCCACTGCAGAGCTGAAAATAGCGAAGCGACAATAACGGACAACTGAATTCTTTCCTAGGAAAGAATTCGGTTATCTAAAAATGCACTATTTTCAGCTTTCGGTTACTAGGTGTCGATATTAGAACATTCGAAGACCTGACACTTCAGTGTTCTAATACAGACCCTATTAAATTTGATTTACAGAGTTACAATTTAGAATGAGTTGCTGCCATTGTAAACTAATGTGAAAAAGGCACCAACCATGAAGTTTGCCTTGTATATTGTTAAATGTTTGTTAAATGTGTCTGCAATAAATGTTTATTACCTTCAAAGAAACTCAAAACAAAGGCAAGAGCTTAAGCAACCCTTAATTCACTGTAGTAATAGTAAATACAGATACATAGCTTTAATCATTCATTCTCCTGAAATAATAATTGCGCACATTTAAAAAAAGGCACACATTCATACATTTTGTTGCCAAACAACCCATATAATAAAATATAATATAATATAGTATAATATAATATAATATAATATAGTATAGTATAGTATAATATAGCAATAACTGATGACGTGGGTGTGGTATATTGAAGATTTACTCACAGATGGTGTGACTTAATCACAAGGACAAAACACGAGTGATTAAACAAAGACAACTGTGGGAACATTTTCAATATACCACACCACAGAGTCAGTTATTGCTATTATTCAATGACGTTATTTAAGAAAAAATTGACTTACTTTTATTAAATAATGTCATTGTACGATGGCTCTGTGGTGTTCTTCCTCTTTCTTCAGATATCCCACTGCTTTTTTTGATGTACTGTACATGCTGATGGGACTCTCATTCCCACACTTACACAGTACATAAGTGCTGTATGACAGATGCTATGTACAGGAAGGAATGCAGAAAGGAAGATCTCCATTGCCTTATTTTTTTTATTAAAAAAAGATACCAGGAAACATTTAAGGTAAGGGAGAGATGAGACATAGAAAATAAAAGGATAATAGCTGCGTTTCTCTAGTTTTATATAATGTACCTGATTATTTTATTTTTGCCTGTCCCACCTCTCTCATTGGTTTCAAGTATTCGGTTTTGTAAGTTTATTATTTATTTATTTTTAAGTGAAAGAAAAGTGAAATTTTTATGGCATATATTAATGGAAAAAAGTCTGGGTGACCAGATCTTTTTCCATTGGTATATGTTCAGATTTACAATGGGCACGCTGGTTGGGCTGACCAATCAACATGCTACGTTTTGAATACTAATAGTAATATAATATAGTATAATATAATATAATATAATGTAATATAATATAATGTAAGTATTTTAGGTACATTTGTGTTACATTTAAGCCATGGTTTGGAATATTTAGAAGTAAAATGGATTATTTTACCTAAAAACTGAAATGTTGATCTAGATTCTAGATACAAATCAGGAAAAACTAAAAAATGCAAAAAAAATTCTTCAAATACATAACTTGAATGATTCTTGGAGATACAATTTCCATTACTGGAAGGATATATATATATATATATATATATATATATATACATATATATATATATATATATATATATATATATATATACATACATAGACGATTATAAAAAGCATGCCAGACTTGATTTTTTATCTAATAATTTAATATATATTTTTGATAGCATGAACACTTTTACATGGTATCTTTCAAACCAGTGCCATTTTTTTTACAATAGTCTATTAAATCAACACAAAGAAGGGAGACTCTTTTGGAATAAGGGAGTTTTTCAGAAATATAAAACAGATACATCTGTTGAAATAAAAGATTTCTAGTTATGCAGTATGGATGAAAAAATTAGCCTCATTTAACATTTACAAAGCTGATATGTTTTTAAATTAACTACCAGGGAAAAGATAAGTAAAGAAAAACAGATATTAGATTTACTACTATTAAGCAAATCACCCTAGACATTCACATCCCAGCCACACCCCCCATTAGGGAAACCACCGTAAAAAAATTTCTCCAAAGCCAACTTCACGCTTCTTAAGACAGAAGTGGAAAACTTCACGACACTCATGCTGACAGACAATAGAGATACGACTGCTGAATCCTATACAATTGCACTTTATAAGCACTTAAACAAGTGCATGTTTGTGCAATCCCTAACAGAACCAAGATGCTATCTACCAAAAAAAAGAAGCCAATATGGTGGTCCCCTGCTATAAACAAACTCTACAAAAGAAGAAAGAAACTGTTGCAAAAAAGAGTAAAATCCCATGATTGGAGGAACTCCGTGGTCAGCCTCAGTAAGAAGCTGAAATCCCTCATAAAATCCTCCAAAGCTAGTTACGAAAACAGAATCACCACTGATTCTAAAGACAACCACAAAGCATTCTATAGCTATGTCAAGAATGTCAATGGCAACACTCAGATCTGCTCTGAGTTACAGCACAGTGGCACTAAACATACAGAACCAACTGATATTGCCAACATCCTGGCAGATAGGTTCAGTGCTAACTTTACCTCTCTCTCATCCCCTAAAGGGCCCATCTCTGTACAGGAAGAATGCAAAGTACCTGTAATCATGGCTGCACAGGTATAAAACACACTCTCCAAAGCCAAGAACACAGCATCCATGGGACCTGACAACATCCCAGGCCACGTGCTACATGAACTACAGAACAAACTGGCACCCCACCTAAGTATCATGTTCAATCATAGCCTAACTTCAGGCTTTGTACCCACTGAATGGTGCACAGTAATGGTTATCCCACTCCACAAAGGGGGAGCCACCACGGACCCCGGGAACTACCACCCCATTAGCCTGATGAGCCTGGTCTGCAAGGCTATGGAGCATATCATCATGGAACTTATAAACAATGACACTGATAATCTCCAAACTCTGGACCCTACCCAGTTCGGGTATGTAAAAGGCAGATCATGTCTCCTAAACCTGATAGACTTCTTTGAAGCGGTTACCAAAGCTGTAGATGAGGATAAGGTGGTACACACAGCCTATGTAGATGTCGCTAAGGCTTTCAACACCATCCCCCACTCTGGAATTATAGACAAACTCACTAAACTAGGCATAAATCCCTATGTCACAAGATGGGTTGCCAACTGGCTCACTGACTGAACTCACACTGTGAAAGTAGCAGACTCTAAATCCAACTTTAGACCAGTGGCAAGTGGAGTACCACAGGGTCCAGTCCTAGGTCCTCTCCTGTTTGGTATCTACTTCTCTGAAGTACAGGCTAACACAGAAGGTCTTTGGCTAACAATGTTCACAGATGACTGCAAACTAGAAGCCATAATCAAATCTCCTAATGATGTGGATATCCTACAAAAGGGCCTCACTGAGACAGATGCCTGGTGTCAAAGTCATGGCCTCAAGCTCAATGCCAAAAAGTGCATTGTCATCCCTTTTGGTAAAAACTCTTTACCCATGAACTACCACATAGGTGGTAGTCTACTTAACACCAAAAGTGTGATAAGAGACCTTGGGACACAAGTGGACAGTAGTCTTTCCTTTGATAATCACATCGCCACAGTAGTCAGGAAATCCTTCTATGTGGCACACCTCATCACAAAAGGTTTCTCATCCAGGCAAAAAGAGGTCATTGTTCCCCTCTACTCGCCATTAGACCCATTATAGAGTACAGCACCCCTTTTGGTATGTACCTCACAAGACATCTACAACAACTGGAAAGGCCACAGAAATACCTCACAAAAAGGATTACCGGCCTCAAACAGATGCTCTATGAAGACCGTCTCAAAAAACTCCAGCTTTACTCTGTCACATATCACCTACTCAGAGGCGATCTCTGCCTAACATACAAAGCTATGTCAAACCCAGAGCTGTTGGACATGCTCCACGTAAAGAAATCCCAATCCCTCCGAGCTACACATTCTAGGGACTTAAACCTTGTCATCACAATAAACAGAACATGCTGGAGTTATAGATTCCTGTCTCAGAGACTTCCCATACTCTGGAACAAACTACCTATCTATATCAAACAAACCTCCTCATTAGCACTCTTCAAGAAAAATCTTGATGATTTGAAGGGAGATAGGAAATTCACCCCGGGGATCACTTCTGTGGCTCTGCTTGACAGGGGCACAGGAAAATAATTTTCTTTGGTGGCAAAAGCCAGGGTACCGTTTGGCTAGGCTTATATAGGCCCTAGGGCCAATAGCCTAATACCTACCTATTAACTAGGACAGGAAAATGCTGATCTGCACTAGCAGTAGTTATCAGTGGTTCAGAGATATGCAAGTTGGACAAAAATGAGGTCTTTCCCTCACTGCTGCTAATGTGTCTTTAATCTAAAAATACAGCATGAGTGAAACAGGGCCTTTTTACTGCAGCCTTTAACATGAGTGCAAAGGAGCTTTTTGAATCCCCAAAAATATTCCTTGATAAGGTAGAAATAACTAGGGATTAATGACTCCCACGGAACTTCAGATAAGGCCATCACAACTACCAGCACCTGTATGATGTCCTTGTTCACATGGTACAAGCCTAAAATGTTGGTGTCATGAAGGCTACAAAATGTTGAATATAGACAGATGACACAGCACCTCTGAGGGTGAAGATGCACACCACAGTGGCTGTTAGACAAGTCATAGCCTGTTGCATATAGACATTCACCAATGTTGTTACCAACCCTAGCATATGTCTGCAACTCCCTGACATGTACTTCATGATTTTACTGCAGTCATGACAACTGGTGTTCGCACATCACATCTCACTATTTATACATTTATGAACTGCTTGACTATCTTGTTTTACCTCACTTGCATATACAAATAACCTAATTTGAATACTGTTGCTTATTACCATCTCATTATACCACCATTAGCAGCTAGGCTGCTTAGTCTCCCCCACTCTTGCTGAGTGCATCTCTGAATCACACACGTCCTGCATGTAGTCACCCATTTCACAACACTACCTGCAGCAACATGACAAATGTTTCAGAATCCCAGAGGTTTATCTATTTGGTAAGAAATCGTTCAAGGGTCTTTATATGACAAAGTATGTCTACATTCTATGCACATTTTAAACAGCTGACAGTCACCATTGCTACAAGGTTCTACTATGAAATGCCATTTGTCTTTTTTTTCTTCATGTTACTGATGCTTGAGAAATTTAATCTCAAATCACAATACAAACTTTTCTTGGCATTTGCTTTCAGTGGCATCATGCTTACCTTCAATAATGAAAAAGAAATATTCTGATGAAATTGAATTAAGTGAATATTTTTCTCAAGATTTTTACATTTCTAACTATAAAAAATGTAGATAATATTAAAAGTTTGAGTTGATATATGGGCTAGCACACTAAGAAGGAGGGTTGAATCTTTCTATCAGTTTTTTAATAAAAATTGTAACACAATTCTTCTGTTTGAAAATACAAAGCATTTCATGAGAATTTTGAGTTTTATAATTTAAAAGAAAGAGAGAAACATTTTTACAAATTATAAGAAGATAGAATTCAAGAAGTCATAAAGGAACTTAAGAAGGAGGATGGAAAAGTATTGTTTCTCATTCATTTAGTAATAGAATAATACAGAAAAAAATAAAGAATGTTAACCAGGTATGTGAATTCATTCAAGACCCTTTTAAGCAGCTACCCAGGACAAAATGACAAAAGACACATAGAGTTTACAGACATGCAACAGTACAACTAGACATGCAAACTGAATGCAAAAATAACATAATAACAAATGAAGACCTCATAAAAATACACCTTATTATGCCACACAGGAAACAAAATATGCAAATTCACATCAACTACACAGATACACAATGAACAAGATTGCAAAACCTTTAAAGTCTAGGAGGTTTCCATTTTACAGGCAGTGTCTGCACATAACCAAGAGAGTACATGATATTGACATCTTGAAATATAATAGGCAATTACTGAATAAAATAGAGCAACTGACAGAAGATTGAACAAAAGTGTGATATAGAGTGACATGTCCCATATATATATATATATATATATATATATATATATATAGAGAGAGAGAGAGAGAGAGAGAGAGATAACAGCAACTTCATAGAAAGTTAAGCTAATTAGCTATCCTATACAGAGTGCCTTGAGTGTGGGTCCTAATATGTGTCCTCTGTAGATGCTATTAATAGGCATACAAGACAGAAGATATACAAATATATCCAAACCATTTTGCAAATGCTCTCTAAAGTTTGTGCTTTTTGTATTATGATTATAGCCTGTAATACAAATTATCATAAATATGCACATATGCAACATACAGTCACACAATAAATACTTACTGTATCACATCCAAACCACAGTTCCTAATATAAGTTAAACAGTGCAGGTGTAAAGGAATGCAATTTTTCATTACTGTAAATTCATGGTCAGAAATGGATTGCATGTACCTGTTTGTCACTGACCCTTAGTGTAGTATGCCATTTATAACTAATGGCTCATATTTGTACAGAATGTCTCTGAACTGCATTATTCAAAAATGGCATAATAATGTCTATTGGTTAGCCATTCCTTGCATCATGTAATATGCTCCCTATTGCTAAATCACTCCATCATGGAAAAGTGCTTCTTTTGTTAATGTCATGTGGTTGAATGGTGTAGTTATGTGCATCTCAGCTGATACAAAGTCCTGCTACTAGTAATGCCTGGACTCAGTGTGGTGCAGTTATGGTGTCCCTGAGTGGCAGGGGGAAACAGGGGACACTACAAATGTTATACAACCTGTATAAGTGAACAGAGTGCTTCCACTATGAGTGGACAAATTTCAACTTGCAGCGGAATCTCTGAGCTGCATTCCTCAAACAATAAATGGCTGAAAAAAAAATATAAGTGATTTTTGTAGGGGGGCAAGCCCCCTTGTACCCCCCAAACCCCCTGAACTTATAGATACCAAATCTGTGGTCATATGAACTCAAAGAAGAAGGAAATTAGTGATGAAAAGGGCATCACTGCTGATACAATTCACTGGGAGATCGTAGGTTTACCCCGGGAATCATCTCTGTGTCACTGCTGGACAGAGGCACAACAAACTAATGGGCACAGTATTTTTTCATATAAGGGGTGGCGTAAGCCACAAAAATTTGGGCTAGGCTTATAAATGCCTTAGGGCAGATAGCCTAGTATAAACCTATGAACCTATGAACCTATGACAGTGATTTCCTTTGGAAGATTTCTGGGCCTCAGCAGGTTGAACTTCAGGGAAATGAAGTTCGAGAGTTCAATCTTTGTCCAACCCCCAGGTTACACAAGGAAAGACTAAGTTGAGGGTGGCAGATAGTCTTTCAAACACTGATACCTTTGAAACTCTAGCAGTGCAATAAACCTCAGAAGGCAGACAGGGAAATATAGAACTTGAACTACGTGTGACATCTCTTTGATGAAGTAAAAAGAAAACACACAGAGCATTTTGACTAGTGGAAGAAACAGATAATGCAAAAATCAACAGAGGATTTATTATGTAGGCCTTGACTCTCAAAAAATGGATTAACTGTTAGATATATATATATTTAGACATTTATAACAGTGCATATATACTTTTGTTTATTAGAATATATGTGTAGTAAATATAATAGTGCATGTACACTTCTGTTTGCTAGAACATATGTAGAAAAATATAGTCAGTTAGATGCACGTACATTTCTGTTTGCTACCATGTATACATTAAAGTGTTAATGGCATCCAGCTGAACCCTACCAAGTTGGAAATAAAGATGACTTCCTAGATTGTCATATAATTCACCTTGAAACAGCACAGAAAGTAGCCTAACAAAAGATTGCATGGCATCAAAAAAATTCCAAAGGTATTAACAAGAACAGACTGTTCTCATGGACAGGATTCGACTTGCACAAGAAAAAGTGTATATAAGGACAGTAAAACTGAATGGTGTTAGATCTGATTTCTTGTTAAATCAGCATACTGGAGAACATCATCCGTGCTGTCTAAAAAGCTTAATCTGAGACATTAAAAGCTCTAAACTGTACATTATTGTATATGTCTGTTGCATAGACAAGTTATTTTAGTAATAACTGTGCAAAGTTAATATATAGTGCTAAAAAGGTTAATAGTCTGCAAAGTTCAGTGTATTAATCAGACTTGTATTTTAACAAGGCACCAGCAAGCAGCAGCAGCGTAGATATCTGCATTTTAATTTTTCAGTGGTGAGCCTTGTCTGTATTCGAACATAGAGGATGTGTCTTGTATAAGGTCACTTCAGTAAAGGCGCAGTAACTAACATTTGTGTATGTTATTGAGTCCTAAATTGGAGTACCTCAGTTTCCACGCTTTGCAGCAGTACAGTTCTTTAGACGTCTGGATCCAGAGTGAGACTGCCATGCAGGAAAGAAGCAGTGCCATAAATTCTCCAGGTTGGTGAATTCTCAGGTTTCGAATCAGCAACTGCCAGCTTCAATTCACCAGCTTTTCAAGTAACTACAGAAGTTTTCTAACCATCTACAATAAGCAGCATGGCCAGCTTTGTCCCTGTAAAACTGGTAAGAAATCTTTGTGTATCTACATGCAGTATGGATGCCTGTAAACAGGTCAGTAAACAAAGTTTTACTCTTAATATATCAGAATGACCCAGATAACATTTTGGACAGACTATGTAAAACCTTATTAGGGCAAATTGACAGTCAGGAATTATGCAAATAGGTAGTAACATTTGACTGGTATTTTCAACAGAAAAAACTTTTGGTATGACAGTAAATGTTTATTGTGCAAATCATATACAACTGCTTTCTGTGTGCACTGTCACAAAAATAATACTAAACAACCAAATAAGGGTCATGCACTTTCATTAATTTCAGATGTTTAACAGTTATGTCTTGTCACCACATGTGAAATGTTAATTTAAAAGTTACAACAGCAGCCAAATCAGTTATTGACAAAATCTCCTGTACATCTTGTTACATCCTTTAAACAAAAGTGCAATAAAGCCACTGTACAGCACAAAACAGATAAGGACAGACAGAGTGAGTTCAGGGAGTTCAAAAATGACGCAAAAACACTTTTACAGCAGTGCATAAGAACTTTAGAGTCAGCAGAACAGGTTACAAAGAAATATCAGACAGCTCATGCAGAATTACAACACAAGAAAAGTCCGGTTAGTAAAGAGTTAAAGAAAGAAATGCCATACCTTACACAGCAATTAGCTAAACTGACAGAAAATAATTTATGGCATACTATTCTACATTTAAAAAATGGTTAGTATACACAACAATGTATGGACAAATGATTCCCAAATGTTTTAAAACGTTCATTCAGCTAAAGCAAGACACTTATTAGTTAAACAGTAAAGTAGGATGTATGACAGCCATTCTTATGACATACACATACAGACAGCCTCTCATAGCTGATCTGTTAAATAATTTTAAAATCACCATTTCAACTAACAGAACAATTCTATTGCATAGAAATCAAATGGGAGTAGTTAAAAACAGTAAAGACATGAAGTCACAAAAGTGACATGCACGTACTATTGCACAGAAATCAAATGGGAGTAGTTAAAAACAGTAAAGACATGAAGTCACAAAAGTGACATGCATGTACTTTCTTCTCACCTAAAGTGGACTTGTTTAAAATACACAAGAGCAAAAGTCAAATAACAGCAAATGTAAATAATGTAGATATAAGCATGTGTTAGTTAATCCAATATCTATTTTGTTTTTTACAATATTTTGTAATTGTATAATAGCATCAAAATTAGCAGGGACTCCAGCAGAAACAGTATTCGAAAGTGAAGTTAATAATATAAGGTTGTACTGGGCAAATTATATTACAAATAGAATTCAAGGCAATGTATCTTATACATGGGAACAAAAATGTCATGTTGGAAATCTTTTCCTAGACCAGAGTGTGACAGTTTGAAAAACAGCCAAAGGGCAAGCATACATTCCATTTTCACAGTGTGAAGCAAATATATCTTTACAAAACAATACTGCAATAAAATGCTACATACTACAGGGGGAAAGGGCACTTTTTCAATTTTACACTGACTGTGTAAACAGTACTGCAGAAGGGACTAAAATAAAGGTACAAGAGGGAAAAATACTAGTCTATATTAATAATTCAGTAATCATTGGAAGACATCCTTGCCTTTTTATCAGAACTTTTAATAATAATCCTACAGCTAAGTTTGATCAAGTAATCAGGGTACCATCAACATGTATGGCAGTGGGATAAAATTATCAAAAAACAGTAATGCATTTTAATATCTCATTCCCTCCGGACATTACTGGTTGTTGGAGATGGAAAGCTTGGTACATGTTAGGGGGAATAGGGGCAGGCCTAGGTATATTAACCTCAATTGACATAGAAATGCTGGCAAACAGATTAAAACTGACAGGTCAGGATATTTCACAAATTGCACATCCACAGGCACAATGGTTACCTACTACATGGGCATCACAAAAGGAGCATGTTAATTTTCAAAAGGAATTTCTGCAACATTTTAATGATTCTTTAATTAGCAGATTAGGATTTCATGTTTATGTTACTAAATTTGTTGATTGGACTAAATGTACTTTACAGTCCATGTATATACAAATGCAAAAACATTTTGTGCAAGCAAAATCAATGGTAAATAATAAATATGCTTGGCATATGCTGTACAGCAAATGGTTTAATATGTACAAAACATTTTTCAGTGTATAAACCATGTTTTCTACAACACTCTGTAAATCTGTGTAAATAAACAATTTTGCTGTCAAGTTTTAAACTGTTCACATAAATTGCTCCTCAATTCATTTGTATGTTTATTAACAAATCAGCCCTTAAAATTTATGACACACATGCTTATTGCAGAAAACAAGGCTGCAATGCCTTTGCAATACATTCCACATACATTGTCAATAATTAACATGGATTTTTCATTAAAATCATTACATAAAGTCATAAATAAAAACAAATAGTTAATTCACCAATAACCAACGTACAGCTCATAGTTGGTGAAACATTTTTACAGAATGGTCTTCAAAAGGAAAAAAGTTGTTAAACTAAATCATTCATCTAATTCTAGTAGTAATGGCTATCATTGTGCTGACAATATAAAACTGTGTTTAACTTGCTGTATCAAAAGAAAACTAAAGGTTTTGTTTACTAATGTCTTTGCCATAAATCATAATACCAAAGAATGCATATCAATGTAAACTGTTTTGTGTGTTTTTAAACAAAAAGGGAGAACTATTTATATATTTAGACATAGTGCATATACACTTTTGTTTATTAAATTATATATATAGTAAATATAATAACAGTGCATGTACACTTCTGTTTGCAAGAATATATATAGAAAAATATAGTCAGATGCAAGTGCATTTCTGTTTGCTACCTTGTATACATTAAATGGTTAATGGCATCCAACTGAATGTATGTGACATGAATGTTCAGTGTCTGGTACAACTTTAAGGAAAAATGCTGATAAGGATAACTCCTTAATTCCTGAGACCCAGGTGTAAGAAAGGAGCAACTCCCTACCGGTTTGGAAATATGGATGACTTCCTAGATTGTCACATAATTCACCTTGAAACAGAACACAAAGTAGCTTAACAACAGACTGCATGACATCAAAATAATTCCAAAGGTATTAATAATAGACTGTTCTGATGGACAAGATCTGAATTGCTCAAGAAAAAGTGTATATACGGACAGTAATATTGAATGGTGTTCAATCAGATTTCTTGTTAGATCTGTTTACTGGAGAACACATCTGTGCACTCTGAAAATCTTAATCTGAGACATTAAAAGTTGTAAACTGTACAGTATTGTACACGTCTGTTGCATAGACCAGTTATTTTAGCAGTAACTGTGCAAAGTTAATACATAGTGCTAAAAATGGTAATAGTCTACAAAGTTCAGTGCATTAATTAGACTTTTATTTTAGCAAGGCACCAGCAAGCAGCAGCAGCTCAGATATCTGCATTATAATTTTCCATTAACAGATTAATATTGCCAGCCAGTCTTAATACTTTTAATATTACTTTTGGTCTGCACACTTGGCTATTCTTTTTCTTGGCTTGCCACACTACATGCATGAAGATGCCCAATGTGTATGGAGGACAAATGTTCAAAGCAACTAATGCATCATCTTTCCACAGCATAATAATGGGCATGTCTTGAATCTTTCCATATGTTTTGCTCAGTGCAGCATTCTCATTGTTTTTGTGAGCTATGTCACACATGCTTCTGCAGAAGTCTGGCTTGTGTCACGCTTTTCAGAAGACAGCATACCACCTACTGCATAGTCCATCTTTGAAGCTCTGCCTGCCACTGGGCTTGGAGATTGTCTCCTGCTCCCCCTCTCCATAAGGAAATAATAAACTGCACCATACAATTATATAGGGGTAACATGATGTGGATGGTAGCTAATGCTCTAACCTTGCAGGCTAACGTGCCCTCATATTGCTGTGGCTTTCAGTGGCAATGTTATGTCTTGCAAATCCTCGTTATATAACACAGTATCCCAATCCATCCATGTAAGTGCAATTTGCAAAAGGCTAAAATGATACACACACTTTTGTTCCTCTTTTGTAAGGGTGTGTAATCTTAGCCCCTGCTAACATCCTATTTGCTTTGATTGTCTGTGTTACACCACCTGTAAATGTTCTTGTACCTTGCATTTCATTATGTGGTTAAGCTCTTCTTCTTTTGGCTTTCAGTATTCTGCATGCATGCCTGCACTAGTTACATGCATAGTCCTGTGGTCCATAGTACACTATCATATGAGTACCCCAGTATTGAGGGTCAGTCTGTTTTTTCCCATGCTTATTTTTAATTCCACGTAATAGATGTGGTTTTATTATATGTTGTTGAACTTTCCCACAGATTTACTACTTGTGCCTGTGACCTATTTCATGTCAGTAATGTTTTACATTTACTTGTAGATGTCTGGATTGCTTACATTTTTTAAAAGTGCTTAGTATTGCATATATGTTTGTGCACTTTAGCACAGCTTGGTGCATATGTTTGAGCTACTGCAATGCTTTAGATTTATTATTACTGTTGACAGGTATTTAGATGGTTGTGTGTGTGTGTGTGTGTGTGTGTGTGTGTGTGTGTGTGTGTGTGTGTGTGTGTGTGTGTGTGTGTGTGTGTGTGTGTGTGTGTGTGTGTGTGTGTGTGTGTGTATGTGTGTGAGTGTGTGTGTGTGCGTTTATGTGTGTTTCAGTTTTCATCATTTTCCTAGTGCAGAGGTGTGAAGATAATCTATATGCTCTTGCTTTATGCTCCTATAGTTGTAGATTATGCATGCTTGATATCAGCTCATCACTGCCTTCTAAGGATTTATTATTTGTTACAAGCCACAAATGTAAACAAAAGCCACCAAGAAGACCTCCAAGAACCATGCCTGAAATAAAAAAAGTATTCTAACTATTTTATTAAGTACTTTTCATCCCACACAATTGTGTGGGACGAAAAGCACTTAATAAAACAGTTGGAAGTGAAGTCCCACAATTGTGTGGGACGAAAAGCACTTAATAAAACAGTTGGAATACTTTTTTTTTTTCTGGCGTGATTCTTGGAGTTCTTCTTGGCAGCTTTTGTTTACATTTGTGGCTTGTTACTTTTCTACCGGTTGATGTGAGAGATTTATTTGGGCATGTATGATTTCTTGTTTTTCCTTATTGACTACACTTCGTGTGATACTTCTTCCTGTTTTCATGCACATAATATGCAGAGGTTATAGATTTATGCAGTGAATAAAGCTTTCCTGATAACAAAAAAAGATTTCAGATATAAACAGGAAACTATTGTCTCACTCCAAGCACAGACAGTTACATCTGCAGTCTTTTTTTAGTGACACTTCTTTGCTTTGAATGACTTTATTTGGACTAGTGCAACTATTATAGTATAAGCTATGTTAAAATGTGCATATACTTATTTGTTCATTTATTTACTTCAAGATGTTTTCAAAACTCTTTGAAATATCTTCTTAGTGGTCTGAGTTCATTAAATGGGTTATATAAACTGAAGCTGTCTAATATAACACAGATCAAAACATAAAAAAGTAAAAAAAATTATTTAGTCAAATAACAATAGTGAAACACTTAGGAATTAAGATTTTTCAATATTTTATTTCTGTCAGCAACATAAACTGGAACAACCTTCTTTGCTCTAGTAATGCAAAGTAGTCAAGTCTGTATTTTCATACTTTGATTATACTGTTAAGCCTTTAACTGTGCTGTTTTTTAACATATGAAGATAAAATGATAGATGATGTTACCACTGAAAGCACTACCTATGTGCATCATTAAGGTATTATTTTATTTGTATTCATTTTATAACATAGAACACTGAATCTTAAAGACATTTGACTTTTACTGATAGTTGTGCCTGCAAAGAAACTCACGTGATGGAAACATTTCAATTCACAATAATGCCAAATTATGACATATTAACAGACATCTTCTGCAGAAACAGATACCATTTTGCTGTTCTTACAATTCTGTGAAGTATTTCTAAAGTGTTAGCACTACTCCTTCAAATGATGCAGTCTCACACCTTGTATTCTATTATCACGTCTGACTGAAAAGGTTGTTTTTATTTTTAAGATTAAACACCATCATACAGAAGTCTTGCTTTCTTGTTATATATTCAGTTCTAAATCCAAGAGAGCTTTGAACCAGTCCAATCACAGTGCTAGGAGTTTTTCTCTGGTATTCTTATAGTAACAGTCTTAATTTCTGTGTATTCTTCAAGCCCATACTCTCCCCTAAACAAAACAATGACAAAATATTTCAGAATTCAGGATTAATAATAATGTTACGAAGCAAAAAAGAATATGAAACAAGTGCCAAAAAACACACCAACTCCAATAAAGAAGCACTTGTAGGAAATAAGACTGCAGGCAATGGTTCGTTGAGTTTAATCAGGCAACTTGAAAGCGCATGAACGCTACAAACACTCCACACTGCGTTTTCGTTTACATATAACTTCTTCAGACAACATAAAACACACCATACTAAGTCCTTAAATACTACTAACTTAATTAACTAATCATCTGTTAAACAAACAATTAATTGCAATCAGCTGCTCACTTAAAAGAATAATTACTACAAAATTTCAACTTCAGATTAGGAAGATTTTGGAAGAAGAATGGATGAAATTTAGTGAATTATCAGAACTTAACTACCTTTTTGTGGAACCATTGAGATGTACTTATCGTAAAGGTAGGAATCTAAAATCTATCCTAGAAGGGAACAAAGGAATGAATAGGAACAAAAGAATTAAAGTAGGGACTTTTAAATGTGGGAAATGTTCCCAATGTCCGCATATTTGTGTAAATAATACAATTTATGTAAAAAGTAGGGATATTTTAATTGAAAGTAAGTACTTCTCCAATTGTGATACATATGGGATTATTTATATAGCCCTATGTAAAGTATGTGATGCATTTTATGTTGGAAAATCTGAAAGGAAACTAAAGAATAGGATTTATGAACATCTTTATGAAATTAGAACAAATAATTCCAAAAATGCATTGTATAGACATAAAATGGACTGCCCCTCAGCTGTGTATAATTTCTTTGTTTTAGAAGTAGTAGAAAAAGATATTAGGGGAGGTCAATGGGAGACATCTATAGAGTATAAGGAGTTATTATGGCAATTATATTTGGAGGCTAATAAATTTCCAGGCCTGAAGGATGTTATATCAATAACCTCGGTACTGAAAATGAGGGCAGCTAAGCTTTGAGGTCTCTCTGCCATAACCCTTATACATTATATATGTTTTATATATCAGTTTTTATATACCAATTTTAACATATTTAATTGTTTACTTATATAAATAGATAGGATGTTATGTATGTGAGAAATTGAAGTTTTTTAGAAATATGTATAGCATGTATTGTCTTTTCATATTAACTCAAAAAATTTTTAAGTGTTTGGGTTTCTTCCACATGGTGGCGCCAAAGCATCATTAATGCATTTTTGATCTTTATATGGTTTTTAGCTTTATTTGCTTTAAAGGTAGTTAACATATGTTTTATTTATATATGTATTTATGTTTATGCCCTACAAGATATAATATGGTGATAGGTCAGTATTGTACAAATGAAGTTATAACTTTTGGATGTAAAGTCATTGAATATGTATGTTAGATTCCCTAGTTAGTTGAAATTTTGTAGTAATTATTCTTTTAAGTGAGCAGCTGATTGCAATTAATTGTTTGTTTAACAGATGATTAGTTAATTAAGTTAGTAGTATTTAAGGACTTAGTATGGTGTGTTTTATGTTGTCTGAAGAAGTTATATGTAAACGAAAATGCAGTGTGGAGTGTTTCTAGCGTTCATGTGCTTTCAAGTTGCCTGATTAAACTCAACGAACCATTGCCTGCAGCCTTATTTCCTACAAGTGCTTCTTTATTGGAATTAATAATAATGTCTGTATTTCTTTAGGCAACAAAACAGACTTTATAAAATGTATGCAAATAATGAAAAAATTACAGCCTGGCAAACGTATCTGAGGCTTTGAAAATAATTAAAAAAGCTACAAATATAGAAATGAATTTATCTGAAAATTCTTACAGCAGTAAGAAAAGTACTTTTTTCTTAAATAAGAACAAGAAGGGATATATGCTCAAAACAGAAGACATCACTGAGGGAAGGCAAGGGAAGACTAAATAATGATCATAAAATAACTAAAAGCTTTTGAAGAAGTCTTTTCTTCCTTTAGAGGGAATCCATTGGTGAAAGGATGCATGGATAGTAGTGCTCTCCTAGTGTTATGTCTTATGAATCGCTAAGTAGCTAGCTATAGAGCCAAGTTATTACATCTTCATTTTTCTTTAGATCTAGGGGTTTAGTGCTGATACCATCATAGGGTATACTGTCAAATGTTTTAAATAGATCAAGATTAGCAAAAAGGAGAGAAAATCCTTCATCAAGTGCTGCAGTCATAATCTCAAAGAAATTTACAGAGTTAAGCATACAAGATCTACCTTTGAAACAAATTTGTACAAGGTTAGGTCATGGTGAAGGATGTTTCCTGCAACTGTATGAATAAGTTCCATAACAATTCTCTTCTTCACCCTGCATAATAGAGTTATGAAGCTGATTGGTCTTTAATTATTTTATTATTGTCTGTAAAATGGCTTCTTCTTATGGACTGACACTGCAATAGCCTACTTCCAGATATTATGGCTATAGCTAGCTTTTATCATCTCTGTTGTTGAAGTAGCACAAGGCCTATAATACTGGACATGCCTTTAGGCTACAACTAAGCTCACATGGATTGTGTATGCACAGGATAAAGTATTTTTAATGGACATAACTGGAAGTGGCTTGTGCACTGACAGGAAATAATATCTAATGACACTGCTGGGGGTACATATGGAATAAACCAGTAAAGGAGAAGCAAAGATGCAAGAATTCCTGATGGACATTAAACACATTTGCTTTGGATGAAAATGTTTGTTGCTGCAAACATGAACCGAAAAACACTTCATGAGGTTGGGCATGCATTTATGCAACATATATATACCTGCAAGACAAAATGCAGGTAATGAAATACAAGCCTGTGATGCGTGTTCCTGGAGGATATATGTATTCAGTGTTATAGTCAGGGATGTATCTTCAGACATATACAGTGCATACTGTTACTGCAAACACCATCTACTCTACATACTACAGGTACATAATGATAACTGCATACAAATCCTGTATAAATGCAAAGAAAATGTATACAGTACTAGTAGCATAGCATAAGGTACACTGGAGTGCAGGTTTCTTGCCAGATAAAGGGGTGGTACACATAATTAGATACTTATGACTCATGGGTCTATATCACAACGTCGAACTAACAAAAGTTTGATCACTGTAATATAGAACCCTAAGGTCCCAGGGAAAACAATCGCTGTTCCGTGACAAAAAAAAAATTAACCTTAAACTTAAACTAAAGTGGGGGGCTTTGCACCCCACACCACCCACACACCCCCGACTTAAATATACCAACACTGAGATCGCACCACAGTGCAGGAAATAGCAAAGCCCCGAAAATGGCCCATCGATTTTTTTCTCTGGGAAAAAAGTCGATGTGTCGTGGCTTTGCTATTTTCAACTTTCGGACTTTAGGGTTCGATATTACAATGTTCAAACTTGTTTTAGTTCGACGTTGTAATATAGACCCCTGACTGAGTGCTACAGTGCAGCCCAGCAAGGGCAGCAAAATCTTTTTTACATGTTAAACACATTGTAATAATACAGTGATATACAGATAACAGAGAACAGGAGCCACAGCGGCCCCAGTACATTCTACTCCTTCAAATATGGCACTAGTAAGGTTGACACTGGAGTACAAAAATCAGAATGCTCCATCTGTGAAGGTGTAGTGCGTGACTAGATTGCTGAATACAGATGACATCTGATGGATGTCCTTTCAAAACAGTGTGTGTCATTCCCTTACTCATGGGAAGTGACACAGCAGTGACCACATCTGATCACAAAACTGGTCCCAGAATACACTAACATGCTATGAGGTACCCTTATAACAACCGAGGGTCATAGAGTGTATAAATCAGCTCATAAGGCTTAGGCCCTGACACAGGTTTTATAAATTATACAGCATATACCCTGACACATAGACATTACAGCTGGTTTCATTTCACAGAAGGATAAAGCCTGCATTGCGATCCAGATAACCTAATTTTAAAAAGACACTGGAGAATCTGGTAGAGAGGGAGTGGGTGACAGGCTGATATTAGTTTACAGCATTTGATGGGAGGATTGGTGGCTTAATCTTATGCAATGTCAACACAAGCAGATGTTTTGTGTGTGGTTAACATGTTTGTGTGTGTGTGTGTGTGTGTGTGTGTGTGTGTGTGTGTGTGTGTGTGTGTGTGTGTGTGTGTGTGAGTGCGTGTGTCTGTGAGTGTGTGTGTGTGTGTGTGTGTGTGTGTGTGTGTGTGTGTGTGTGTGTGAGTGCGTGTGTCTGTGAGTGTGTGTGTGTGTGTGTGTGTGTGAGTGCGTGTGTCTGTGAGTGTGTGTGTGTGTGTGTGTGTGTGTGTGTGTGTGTGTGTGTGTGTGTGTGTGTGTGTGTGTGTGTGTGTCTGAAAAATTTTGGAGCTGACATTGCAGAAAGAGGCATCAGTCTGCCAGCTGGAAACACCTTAGGCCAGGAAGAAAAGTAATTCACCAAGCATGGCTGTCTATGTAAAGGCTCTAAATATCTGCTTAGCTCCTACAACCAGCACCCTGAAGTATTGTCAGACAAGGGGCAGTGTGTGTGGAATAAAAAGCAGGTGTAGGGAACTCATGGGTGAGAGCATAAGCATAACAGCTTGATGTTTGAGAGATAAGAAGGGAAAACTGAACCTACCATGTACCCAGGAAACACAGAATAAGCAGGACAAAGCTGTGAATTTATCTGAATCTGTGCACATGGCACAAAATGTCAAAGCAATTGGCTCACACTATTAACTTGTGCAAATCCTTGCATGGAATCTAAAGTGAGTATTGTGACATAGGAACA
>NC_056728.1:392596260-392628760 GCF_019279795.1 Protopterus annectens
AGGATCGCATAAACAGTATCTGTATAGAAAGTTAGCAAGCAATAGGTTGTATGCTGAGATATACAAAGACTAAGATTTCCAAAATAATGCAAACATTTCATAAGACTTTATTGCATGAACAATATGTTACTACAGTCATTAAAACAGATTTACTAATGTACTACAAAAAATTAGTGAGATTAGCAAGCAATAGGTTGTATGCTGAGATATACAAAGACAAGGATTTCCAAAATACTGTAAACATTTCATAAGACTTTATTGCATGAACAATATGTTACTACACTCATTAAAACAGACTTACTAATGTACTACAAAAAATTAGTGAGACATAATACTAATCTTACATATCTCATAATCATTATACATTCTTAAAAATATTTATAATTTACATTTAAATTCTTCTCCTTTATTGTTTCACGTCTTTATGATATGATGCTAATGACATTTTTTACTATTAAATCATTATATGTAGTGAATAGAATTTCATTCATCATTTGCATCATTATATGCAGTGAATAGAATTTCACTCATCATTTTTATCAATGTGCCATTTCCAATCTATTTTTTGGGAAACACTGGTTCTACTCCATCCATCCATCCATCCATCCATCCATCCATCCATCCATCTATCCATCCATCCATCCATCCACAGCCCCGTTTTTTCCCATTTTTGCACATGGGGGTCATGCTGTCACTTCAACAGTGACATTCATCTATAGCCAAGTTTTTTACTGTCGGGTGGCTAGGCCTGCTGGGGTAGTTCTTCCACACCATACACTTGCACACGTACTCACACCTATGGCTAATTTACAGGGTCCAATCCACCTGATTCATGTCTTTGGAATGTGGGAGGAGACTGGAGCACCAGGAGGAAATCCACGCAAGCACAGGGAAGACATGCAGATTCCATACAGAAGGTACCCCATCTGCGAATCGAACTGGGGAAGCTCTTGCTGTGAGGTGACACTATCCACTGGGCAACTGTGCCACCACAAGGTTATCTCATAGACACAACTTATGAAGAGCCACAAAGTGAAAAAGCATCTATGTCTTATACCTTTACAGGAATCCAGTTTGTATACCTTTGTTGGCAAGTTAGCTTAACTGCAGCTTTATTATAATTATCTAATCATTAGAGCCACTAACAAATCATTTTTTATTCCCCTTCTTTAATATAATCACTCATAACTTTGTTGTAACAAGAATATATTCTGATTGAAGCATGCTATATCAAGCAATATGTCTTAGTGAACAAAAGTATATGTTGATGACTAAAATGATGAGAGTATGACATCAGCCTAAGACAGGGAAATCATAAAAGGCTGCACCATCATCATATGATAAAACTGACAAGAAACCCCGAAACCTCATCAAGAATATTCAAAGAATACTAAACACATACTCAGTCTAAACCCTGACTAAAGAAATAATGGGTCTATATTACAACTCCGAACATTCAAAATTTCGAGTGTTCTAATATCAAACCCTATGAATCGAAAATTTAAAACATCGAACATTCAGAACAGCAATTTTTTTCCTAGGAAAAAAATATGCTGTTCCAAAACACATACACACAACACAAGCACACCAAACAAACAGCAATCAACACACATACACCTAAACTCTTACACCTAACCCTACACTAAACTATACATACACCACTAACTATCCACTTACCTTAACCCAAACCCTAACCCTAAGGTCCATCACTATCGCACAGTCACCTCACCAGTGCCCTAACCCTAACTCACCTACCCCGCCCTAACCCTTATGTCCACACAATCGCACACTTACCTGACCCGCGCCTTAACCCTAACTCACCTAACCCACCCTAACCCTCACATCCACACAATTGCACATTTTCCTGAAACTGACCCGTAACTTTCCACCACAGCGCTGAAAATACCGAAGCAACAGAAACAGACAACCGAATTCTTTCCCTAGGAAAATATTCATTCTTCTGTTTCTTCGATATTTTCAGCATTCGCTGAAAACGGGTTGATATTAGAACACTCGAAATTTTGAACATTCGGTGTTCTAATATAGACCTGAAATAATCACATACACTAGCCTCCAACTTCCAAATAAAGAAATAAATTGTGATGATCATAATAGGGAACAGGAACAGGAAAGGACTGCAGAGAGGAAGGGAGGCAAAATAACAAGCCTCCTACACATAGGATCAAATCCAGGGCACTGCCTTTGCTAATTAAGAATCAGCAGTGCACTACTAATATAGCAAGCAGATGGTAAACATCTGCTATATTTCCATGCTTACAGTGCACTTCCGTTGCCATTAAATGAAGCAGCCATATTCTTTTTATTCTTACACTGATGTTATGCTTTCATTATTTCAGACAGTCACCGATATTGGCGTTCAGTTCTGTCTGAGTGATGACATGCTGTTCAAATTAAGTAAATTCAACAGGAAATTATAAAACCATAGTTTCATAGTCTAATTCGATTGCAAATGGTCTTCATTGACCTTCAGCATTACATAGTACATAAGTCCATATTTAGTTTTATTTTCCTCCAAATAATCATACAAACTTTTTTTGAAGTTTGCCCTTAAAAAAGAATTTCTGACATAAGCAGGTATAACATTCAACAACTTAGGAATGCTTTGAGTTATAAACCTATCTCTTTTATTTGTTCGATTTCTATTTTTACATACTTAGGACCACAGTCCCATATATTATGATATACTGCAGTCTTTACTAAACCAATTACTTGACAAAGATCAGAACTGTCACATGCCACACAAGATTCCTCTAATTACTCTATATGAAATGCTGAAAATATCCAAATATTTCAGTCTCTCAAAATAAATCCACTTATTTATTTTGTTTATTTATTTTTTGTAAGCCTTCTTTGAACTATTTCTATGTTTCTGATGTCAGTAACAAATTACAAAACGGCAAAGTATTATCTTGCAAGGGTCTGATCATAGTTATACATACAATCATTAATTCCATGTGAATTCTAGTTTTGAACATAGCCAAAAGTAGGCCAGATCATCTGAAAAACTTGTATGCGGTACTTAAAAATTCAAGTTCTTACCAATAAATGTACCAAGATCCTTAACTTAATATGTTATTTCCAAAACTGTATCCCACATCCTTACATTATGTAATTACAAGAGACTAAGACCTTCCATTTTTCATTAAACTGTAGCCCAACTTTCTTAGTCCAGTTTACAATTTCAACTAAATAATGACTTAAATGGCATATCTGCTTGAACATGTATTCCAGCCCATAGCTTACATGTGCATATTTAGGTCAGATAAGCACAGCTGCATAAACAATATTAAATAAAACAGAATATAAAACAAAAGCAGACTATAAAACCAATCTGGACCATCAGGACAAACTAAAATGATAATATTTTAATGTAAAGTCCAAACCAAACTGGCTGCTTTTATCCCGTAAATGGAGTTGAGTTAAAAGTAGCATTTTTCAGGTCTATATTAGATCTGTGAATTGGCATTACAGGGAATGCATTTTCGCCAACACATATAGACCAAAATCTGCAAATAGCAAAGGCTCAGGTCAGCGATTTTTTTTCACAGTGAAAACAATCGCTTGGCCTGAGCCATGACATTGCTCTTTACCCCACTGTAGTGTGATCTCAGAGTTGGTATATTCAGTTGGGGGTGGGGGCATAGCCCCTTACTTAGTTATGTTTGAAATTGTGTGCATGTGTTTTTGGTACTAGTGATTTCTGTCCCATGGAAAGAAATCACTGTTTTGAATGTTTGCAGTTCAGCGCAGTTGGTGTTTATATGTCGCTGAAGAGGCATTCGATGTAATACCTCTTCGAGCATTTAAAACAGATCCGTGTTTTTCTACTCTAATGAAGTCCTTTATGAAACTTATGAGACAAAAGCTTTCAGTTTGGTTCAGTTTTTACATTAAAATATTATAATTTTAGTTCATCCTAGTGGTCTGGATTTGTTTTATATCTTGTTTGTAGTATAGTGTGTGCATTTTATTAAATAAAATAGGCTTTATCACTGAACACTGGGGGACTCCCCTTGTTAAACTATTTTCCAAGCCAACTCACACTCATGCAGTACTATACATTGTTCCTTATTAAACAAACAATTAGTGATTCATCTTATTATGTATGGAATTATATTGATATTTTCTAATCTGTGTATAATCTAGTATGTCTTAACTGATCAAAAGCTTTAGACATACCAAAGTAATCAATACATATGTTTTTCCCATCTTTTATTTTGAGATTTTCTTCATAGAAATGTATTTGTCCAGTAAGAGTAGATCTACTTTTGATCAATCCATACTTGTTGTTAACCAGACCTGATCTGTAAATGCCTTCATCTTTTAGCTATTTAATTATACACCTCTCGCAGGTTTAAAGAAAATTGTTTTTGCTTCCTAGAAAATGCATATTTTTCTATTACGTCTTCTTCATATCTCCATTCTAAATATATAAACTGCGTATGTGATAAGCCAATCATTTTAATCTTATTTTTTAAATTATTTTAATAGTATAAAATTGAATATTTTTTCAGAAATGCAGCTAACAAAAAGTTTGGTCAGTATTTGTTTGAGTCACATTTATATTCCTTCTAAATGATTGGCATAATTGCTCCTTTTTCTCCTTAACCTTAGTATGCAGTCTTTAAGATGTAGACTGTAGATGTTCACTCAGTCTTCTTTATTTACTTTGTATATCTCCATCACATTTTCATTGGTGCCTGGAGTTCTGTTTCTTAGCATGCCAATAGCCTGAGTAATATTGCTTTCATTGATCAGATGTATGAAAGCTTATCTTCCTGTAATACTATAGCAGTTGATTCCTCATCTTTGTCAGCATTGCTATGCCTCTCTCTCTCTCTGTAAAGAATCCATGCCATTGTTTGTGATTTGCACACTAGTTGCCCTTTTTTATTTTTTACAACACCTTGTGTTACCAATTCCTAGAATTTTTATCATTGTGTTAACCACATTCAACATTTATTGTCATTTATTCTCAACATATTATTTGTAATTAGCATAAATTATTGAGACAAATTTTACATTCCTTAACCATTCTGTATTCGTTTTAATTTTTTGTCTTCCACCAATGTCTCAATTTTTGTGACTTTTTCAGTTTCATGCATTCCATATCAAGCCACTCTTTATGTTTCCGTGCCCTCATTTAATTGTTTTAGAAGCTCTGAGCTCATTTATTTGATTACTTTTATCTAGTGCTTCAGTAGTTTGCTTTATCCAACATTCCATACTACGATACAATACTTACTAATTGCATTCTTTATTATTTGTCCATTCTTCTCATCTGCTTTATGAATTAATTACAATTTGAACTTCACTTGATTACCTTTGTCTTTAAAATAATAATAATAATTCTCTGTTTTCATTATTCCTCACTAATTCTGTAATAACTGGAGAGCGGCCACTCTCTGTTCTTGTCTGTTGCATTAAATCTATAGTAATTCCTGTCCTGGTTCCATGGCATAGAGGAAATGTACCTTGAATATAATCCAAGTGATTTGGGCTTATACAGCAGTCTAGCTAACATGAGCTGCTCTGGGATGGGAAGGAGTGAAGTTGGTGAGTCTACTCACATCTCTCTCAGGAACAGAGGGGGTGCACATGCACAGACATGATCATCCGATGTTCAGTCTTGGGAGAGATGTCTTTGGTGTTTTATGGCAGAGAATGGGGCTCCTTACTGAGAATACCCTCAAGGAAGCAGAGGACCATACAGCAAAGTAAACCTATTGCACAGCCACCTGTTGGTATATTTGCCTCTATGTGTGTTCAGCCCTGTAGGTCAAATAAAAGAAAAACTCAACCCACAGATGCTGCATGAACAATGCCCCTTCTCAACACACAATCTAAATGCCTGTAAAATCTGTTACATTGGCTTACTTTATCGAAGGCTTTAACTACATCACATGCTATCATCACTACTTATTTTCTTTCAGTATTATCTCTACTACTTATTTCAATATAGCTACAATTTTTTTCACATCTCATTCTTTTATGCCATATATTCCTTCTTCTGCTACCTTATCCAATACTTTATCAGTTTTACAGCATTTTTATAATTATTTTATAGTCAGTATTCCCTAGTGTTATACTCCTCCATTTTTTTACTTTTCTTTTATTCTTTTTTTCATATAAATGTTATCACTGTACCACATCATCTTCCATTATACCTTCCATCATTCATTTCTTTAATATTTTTTTTAAAACTTTCATACTTATTAATTTCCTTATAATACTTATAACTTATACTAGCTAATCCTAGCACTGATTCATTCTTACCTTCTTTCATCACATTTTGTATTATTTCTATTGTTATATAATTTTCAAAAACATTCCTTAAATTTTAAGATATTTTTCCCTTTCCACTCTTCTTGCCTATGCATTTCCTTTTTTCATAAAATGTTTTACCACCCCCATAATATCATTGTGTATGTTTTTTATGTTGCCTTTGCCATCTAGGACAGAATCCATCCTATATTCTGTTACTTTTACTTCTTTTCCTAAATAAAGGGAAGTCTCCTCCTCCTCTTTCTTTTTCCTTTCAGAATTTTTTTTTGACTATGCAACATAATTTGTACATTTTCTCTATTCTTTTTATATATGTTTTTATATTTCCCTTATTTTGTCACTTCCTTATTCCAGCTCTTTCTCATAATTCTTTAAAATTTCTTTATATTTCATCTTATTTTCTTTTTTATTTTTCTTTCCACTTCTACATATATGTTTATGTTTCTGCTTATACATTACCCACCAACTGTGTCTAATTTTGATAAAATGGTATCATTGTCATATGATCTTTCCATAATATTTCTTTCTCGATTATCATTTCTTCCTCCTTTTTAAGCTCTACATTTAATCTCTTTATCCCTTTTCCCTTCTTTATTATTTTTGCTATCTTCCTCCATTTTAATCCATATTGTTCTGCCATCTGTGCTTCTCCTGTTATTTCTTTCATGTCATTATAGTAAACTAGAGAATAATTTTCAGTCTTAAAAATGCCCCTTTTATTTGTCCAGTCTCTATTCTGCTCTACTTATAAATCTTCATCTTGTATTATTTCCCTTAGCAAATTCATATCCTGGTTATATCTCCCTTTTCTTTCGTTGAGTTATAGTTAAACTCTTCTAAATGACATCTGACATATTTGCTAACACAAATTTCTGATTTCTTCAAACAAATGCTTTCTCCCTGCCATCTTAGTATATGCAAAAATTACTATTAATCTTACACATTCTTGTCACAATGTCAGATCATTGTCATTACTCTCCATGTTACTATTATTGCTGCATCTAGCATTCTTAGTTCTTCATTTTTTTATAGGAATTCTTATTCTAGAACATGTTCCATTTCTTACTGACCAAACAATTCAGCTTCTCTTATGTCCTGTATTCGTATCCTTTTTTTCTTTGTTACATCTGTTTTTAGCAAGCAAAAAACATCTGTTTTTATTTTTACACCATTCTAACACCACTAAACATCTTATATCACTTTAATGCTATTCACATTTAATGCTAAAATTCCTATATCATCCCTTCCCTTTTTTGGAAGTGTACTTCTAGATCTTATTTTCTTTCCCTTCTCCTAAGTCTCCCACCAACTGATTTTTCACCATCTTGTTCTTGTTACTCTCCTGTCTCTATTTTGTCCTCTTCTTTTTCTTCACTTTTTAGCATTGCAAATCTGTTCTCTTTCTGCATATTAATAGACTCACTTTGAAATGCTATTTCTTCTCTACCTACCTCTTCATTATTTAACCATTCTTCAGTATCCCATTCACCCATACCATCCTTTCTTTCAACATATTCTGTAGTAATATTTTCTTCAGCTTGCCTTTTTTCTTGAATTTTCCTTTTCATCTTCTCTTTCCATTTCTAACATGGGACAGTACAACCAGAAGTGTCCAAATTCTTTAGATTTTCTACAAAAAGACTTACTGTGGGATTTATTCAACAAAAATCTCCATGCAAGAACAGTATAGCTGCTACTACATGGAATATGGCCACCGAGCGATTCAGGAAAGCCAATCTGACGTGCGCAAGCCTGACAACACTGTTCCTGCACGGAAAGCCATGCAGAATGCTAATTACCCCATTTTCTGGTGAAAAACATGCAAATGAGGTGAATTAGTGATTCAGGAAGCAGGCAGGCATTCGTGCAAGAACAGTGCTAGTTGCAGAAATGTATTTGGTTACTAACCGAACACATTTCTGCAAATAAAACGGAGGCATGACAGCTCAAATAACAGCATGTATTATAAACTTTAGGCATGCCAATGGCCCAATATATGGCCACTGGCATGAGAAAGTGTTTAATAAAAAAATCAAAGTATTTTTTTGGCCGATCTTGGCAGTTTAAGCATAGGGCAGTGGCGCGCAAACGGGATCGTGCCAAAAATAAAAAAAAATAAAACTCAATTTTAAGGGAAATATACATTTTGCCATTATAGTCAATGGCATGCAGAATCAAAACATTATCAGGGAGCACTGGCTGTCAAGGGGAAAGGCTCCATGTCAGAGCAGTAACTATGGACTAAGGCAGTGAGGTATGCAAATGAGGGGAAATTTACTGAATCACAAAATATTCTAAGTCCACACACTGCACCTAACTGTGTAGGTGCTAGAACAAGATAGTGTAGGCAGGAGGAGCAGCTAACATAAAAAAGGGATGTGTCATGCTTGCTGTAAGCACAGTGGAGCTCCGTTGCTCAGGTTTGCGCTTAGCTACGCAAGGGTGCATGTCTGAGACTATAATGTCTTACTCTATGAAATGAAGACAGTGTTCACATCCAGGGGAGGGCCATTTCTGCTAAAATGTGTTTAATTTAGCTAAATGGGTGTGCGTGGCATGCACTGTGACTTAAACAAAAATAGCTGCACTGTTTACATTTAGGCAGTGGGTTTGTGCACTGGGCCTTGGGACTTAAAAGGGGTGGAAATGGGAAGGGGAAAAGAAAAAAAAGGAAAATAGCAAAATACAGGCACTCAAATACAAGTAAAATAGCTGGCAGGTGGAATGTGTCAAAGTCAGCCAAACACAGGCAGCATCTTCAGCACAGTACTATAAACTATGCAAACACCTTACAGTCTGTTTTTACCCACAAGCTCTGCACCATAGGTGTACACATACAGGGGAATTTTAACCAACAAAACTATCAAAAAATGTTAGAAGCTGCTGTCGCTTTGATCTATCAGTATGTGCAAGAGGCTGAAGATGCTGAGGAGGATAATGCTGACAACCGACTAAGACCGAGGAGGACGAGAAGGGCTCAGACCCAGGGTAACCTACAAGGGGCTACATGATCTGGAGATAGTAGAGCACTACAGGGTGGATAGGGACATACTTCAGCAACTTATTGAGCTATGCCAGCCTCAGGCTCAGAATCAACAGAGGGGACCCCATTCCAGTGGATACTAAGGTATGTGTAACCTTAAAAATACTTACTACAGGTACTTTCCAAAGACCAACTGGGGATATCATGGGGGTCGCACAGGCATCTGCATCCAGGATACTCCACCAGTTCCTGGTTGCCATGCAACCACATGCTGCTGAGCACATTTACTTCCCCAGCACCATGAGGAGAGGACCAGCAATATGCATCTCTTCCACCATGTAGCAGAATACCCGGAGGTACTGGGTGCCATAGACTGTACGTACATCCACATCAAAGCATCACCCAGTGACCAGGGTAGTGTCTGCCTAAACTGCAAGGGGTTCCACTCCATCAACTGCTAGGTCATGTGCAATGCCCAGGGCATTATTATGAATGTGTGTGCTGGCAGCCCTGGAAGCTATCAGGACTTCCACATCTGGCATTTGTCACAGCTGTACCAGGCATTTGCCAGTGGGGACATTCCATATTGTCATCTGGTGGGGGGTGCTGGCTGCACACTGGAGCTGTGGCTAATGATACCCATCAGAAACGCACACAAACCCACACAAGAATGCCATAATGAGGCACACGCACAAACCAGGATCATTATAGAGCATGTGTTTGGAATGCTCAAGACATGGTTCCACTGCCTTGACATATGCAGTGGAGCCTTGCAATACTCTCCAGCCATATGTGCACACATGGTCATAGTATGTGCCATGCTACACAATAAGATCCTGTGGAAACAGCTGCAGCAGGAACAAAATGGGGAAAGGCCACACAGTCCCTCACCATTGCCAAGTTCTCTACAGGTACAGAGGGACTCAGAGAAGGCACATCCTGAGCCTGCCCCTTTAGGCAGATGGAGGTGTGCCCAGTATGCCCTGGCCTTGACAAAGAGGCAATGCATAGCACATGCACTGACACTGTAGGGACTGAGAGACTGATATCTCTCTCTCTGACTCACACACACAGTAAAATGGATGCCAAATATCACACCACCTATGCATTACCACGTATAGGAGGTGTACTGCATGCATCTGACATAGCTCTCAAGCACTGTCCTCACAACTGCCTCAGGCACAAGGTAAGTCAGTCTTCTTAACAATAAACAAATGAAGTAGAATGTTCTGATAGCATATCTAAGGTATTGATGCAAGTATGCAAGGGAATGGGGTGGCTTACTAGGACAGCAGCAGACAACTGACAGCTATGTGGACAGCAGGAAGTGTATGCCAAGTACTGGCTTACCCACACTATGCAGTACCACCCTAGTTGACTAATACCACTGCAGTATATGTGGTGATCCAAATAACTGGGGAGTCATAGGTTACATGCATGGATGTCAAAGTGGGGGTCCCATACTCACCCCCAACCTCACCCAGCAGATCAGCTGTAGAAAACCATACAGAAATGTCTGGCAAAGGCCCTCACATGATGACATCTATGGAATTCCCACCTACAGACTTACGCAGTGATATCACAGCAGGTCTGGCAGTGGCAGTACAACTCTGAAAGGTAAGAAGTCTGAAACAAAATGTTTATGCCAGAACAATCTGACCAGTGGTCAATACTGTTATGACTGTAGTCTCAAAGATAGGACACACCACTATGCTAAATGAGACCAAAATGTTAAGCAAATATCAGAGCAGTCTGTGAAAATGTGTATTGTGTATAGATGTCTCAGCCCCCCCCACCCATAGTCCCATAGAAATGCAGTAACATGTCCCTAGCCTTAAGCAGCATCCAGCTGTCAACTAAAGTGATGGCTCAACATAAACAGAAAGCAATTGTCAGTAACACCCAGTCAACTTACTGGTGCCATCCCAGGGGTGTCCACTGCCTAGCAGCCTGGGAACATATGATCATCAGAATGTACTGCCTTGCTAGAGTTGGCCTGCATCTGTCACACCTGGCCTACAAGCCTCTGGCAAATGTCCATGCCTCACCCACAGTGCCCTATTAGGGAGTGTCATGGGGTCCATAACACCAACATAACATAGTCTACAAAATGCAAAGAACGGCCATGCTGCTAACTGCTAAGTACAAACCTGTCAGCCTCAGAGAGCCAGAAATCTGGATAAAGCCATGAATAATGGGGTGATAAAGATACAAATAGAAGTACACCTTTGAAATACTGCTCTAATAATGTCAGAAAGTTGATGGAATGATTGTATTAGCATGGAAAATCTGAAGGGTATGAAGTCTAAAACTGCAATGTCAACTGTCAGTAATATCTGAGTTCAACCCTGAGTGACTTGCAAAACACATTTTCTTGAAAACCACACTCATTTGGGTAATCAACCAGATATATGAGTCATGAATCTGGACATTCTGTGAAACTCTGTACAGTCGACAAGCAGGGCTAGGAGTCTAAACATGGGAATGCAGACCTAACCCTGAAAGATGGTGACATGTCTGCACTCACAGAACCCTGGCCCACAGCCATGGGGAGTAACACGCCCTTCCCTGGTCACTCATCCTATGCAACATTGTGACCACAAAATGTAGCCAGCCAAGCCAAATGAGGTGCGCCATACATATATGTGAGACACACACGCACATACACACACACACACACACACACACACACACACACACACACACACACACACACACACACCTCCAGGCTGGTCAAATAGTCTGACACACACAAGACCCTCCAAATGCAGCCAACCTTTGAGAAGACCCCTATGCAAAGTAATGTAGCTATAGGCCAACATATATGACCCAGGACCCCCCACATATCTTTTTGCCTACATATCTATCTAGAGTCTACCTGTCACCCTGATCCTGCTGATTTATATTACCCAACTGTGGACTGGAAATCAAACCATGCCAGAACAGAAATGCACAGAGATTCCACCATTGTAATATATCAACAAGGTGCTGGACTGTTTCCACAGCTCCAGCAGTCAATTGGTTGTATGTCCACCTCTCAATAGGCTGGAGTGTGCAGGAATGCCTAGCATTCAGCCCATAATACTGGTGTGTGCATTATTCCATCCTGTATTCCTCTGGTAAATCGCTGTAATGATCTGATGAGGTATGTTATGAGGTACTGAAACAATACATGACAGTGTCAAATGCCATATATGTCAGATGTCTGCAGAAACAAACTCTGTAACCCTAGCAACCCATACATTACTAAGAGAAATAGTCACAATCACTGTATGGCCCATTGTCTCCCCATTTTGATAGGCTATTTCCAGACATCCTGCACCAACAGGTTAAGAGGTATGGCTGTAGGGTGTATATTATATGCTCAAAGAGACTTTTCTTTGAACATATAATCATCAACACCTAAACAGCAAATGCTCTAATGCGTGAATGGCCACATTTGCAAATTTTTTCCTCGGGAAAAAAATTCAGTTGGCTGTTATTGGGAATTGCCCTTTTCCCCAAAGTAGAGCGATCTCGGAGTTGGTATATTTAGTTAGGGGTGGTGAGGGTGGCACAGCCCCACATGTTGGGGGGGTATGGGGGCGGAAGCCCTCCACTTGATTATGGTTTTGAAGTTTGTGTTTTTTGTGTACAGCCTCGTGAATTTTCCCCCCAAAAAATTCACGGATGTGGCCATTTGCGCATTAGAGCATTCACTCTTCAGGTGTCGATTATATGTTCGAAGAAAAGTCTCTTTGAGCATATAATATAGACCCATGGCTATAGCACAAAACAAACCAGACTGCAGTACAACAATCCCTGGAATGGAGTCCCACATTTACTATAAAAGGTCACAATGGGCATACTCATACACTTAGAGAATTGTCAGTAGGATCTAGGAATTAACAGGCCTTTACCACCTAGTACACTTTCCATTGCCATACTTTAGCAGTCCTGAAGATGTCTGTCACCATGGAAGTACCTTTCGTTAGCTTTCAGCCCAATAAGCTCTGTGGCGCATGTGATAATTGTGTAACAGTATAGTACAAATAACTAGTTAGGTAAGAGTTATAATTTCAGTCCTGGCAAATGTAAAGGTGTGTGTGTGTGTGTGTGTGTGTGTGTGTGTGTGTGTGTGTGTGTGTGTGTGTGTGTGTGTGTGTGTGTGTTTATAAGTTAAAGATTTGGGGTCCATTCAGATCCAGTACACTTGCCATTGCCCTACTTTAGCAGTCCTGTAGATATCAATCACCTCAGAAGTCCCTTTCATCAGGTTTCAGCCCTATAAGCTATGTGACAAGTGCGATAACTGTGTAACACTATAGTACAAATAACTATTTAGGTAGGAGTTCTAATCTCAGTTCTGGCAAATGTAAAAGAGTGTGTGTGTGTGTGTGTGTGTGTGTGTGTGTGTGTGTGTGTGTGTGTGTGTGTGTGTGTGTGTTAAGTTACAGATTTTGTGCCCATTCAAACCCAGTACACTCCCATTGCCCTACTTTAGCAGTCCTGCAGATATCAGTCACCTCAGAAGTCCCTTTCATAAAGCCTCAACCCTAAAAGCTCAGTGAGATGTGCAATAACTCTGTAGCCCTACAGTACCAATAACTAGTTGGGTAAGAGTTCTAATCTCAGTCCTGGCAAATGTAAAAGTGTGTGTGTGCACTTTTAAGTTAAAGGTTTTTGGGTCCATTCAAACCCAGTACACTTTCCATTGCTCTACTTTAGGAGTCCTGCAGATATCAGTCAGCTTAGAAGTCCCTTTCATCAGTCCTCCACCCTGTAAGCTCTGTGATGCATGCAAAAAGTGAGTAACACTATAGTACAAACAACTAGTTAGGTAGGAGTTCTAATCTCAGTCCTGGCAAATGTAAAAGTGTGTGTGTGTGTTTATAAGTTAAGATTTTGGGTCCATTCAAACCCAGTACACTCCCCATTGCCCTACTTTAGCAGTCCTGCAGATATCAGTCACCTTAGAAGTCCCTTTCATCAGCCCTCAACCCTATAAGCTCTGTGGTGCATGCTATAACTGCATAACACTATAGTTATAAGTAACTATTTAGGTAGGAGTTCTAATCAAAGTTCTGGCAAATATGTGTGTATATGTGTAGTTTAAATTACTTTTGTGGCCTCTCTCACCCGGTACATCACCCATTGATATACTTTACAAGGGCTGGTGATGTTCCTCACCTTAGAAGTACCTTTGGACACCCCTCACTCTATGAGCTCTGCGGTGAAAGCGATAAATGCATAACACTGTAATAGCAATAAATAGAGAGCTAGGGGTTCTAATCTTAGTCCTGCTGTGTGTGCACAAGAACAGTATCCTGTCTTTGGGGGGGTTGTTGTGTTTGTATGAGAACCATATCCATTGGGGGGTTGCTACTTTTTGCTGTTGCCCACCCATTACATGTCCCAGTGTCCACATTACAAGGCCCACAGTTGTCGTCCGCTGTAGAAGGACCTGTAGATGCTCTGCAGCCCTATAAGCATTGTGCCATGTGCAATAACAATGTGACAGCATGGAATAGATAACAAGATAGACAGCCCATCTAATCCTTGGATATCACTCAAGAATCATACACAAACACACTCAGGTAGGGAGCAACCCATACATCAGTAGGTGGCCTGCAGATTTGCTCACAGATAGAACCAATAGTGTGAAAGCAGCTTACTCCATGTCAGACTGCTGGGTTCCCTCATATTTGGGATCCACACCTCTGAGGACCAGCCCAATCAGAAGGTGCCCTGGCTGACAATACTGTCAGATGACTACAAGGTGGGTGCCATTATTACCCCCCCCCCACACGTGAGGTTGACATCCTTCACAAAGGTCTCTGTGAGACCTATGACTCTTGTCAGAAACCTGGACATAAGCTCAATTCCAGATGATGTGCTGCCATCCCCTTTGGGTACGACATGGTTCCTGTGAAGTAATACATTGATGATAGTCCACTGAACACTGATGCTGGTATAAGGGAACTGGGAACACAGGCGGACAGTGAGATCTCTGTTTACCACCACAGTGCCACTGTCTTCCAAACGTCCTTCCATTTGTAACTTCTCCTGACTAAGGGTATTGAAACCGGGAAGTAAAAGGACAATGCTTCCCTGTACTCTCCTGTCAGTAGGCCAATCAATGTGTACTATGGCCCATTTGCCATGTACCCCACTGGACACCTGCAACAACAGGAGAGGCTGCAAATGTACCTCACAAAGATGATCTTTGGTACTACACACTTGCCCCATATAGACAGACTCCAACAACTCCAATGAGTCTCTGTCTCATACTGGCTACTTAGGTGTGATCTCTGCCTGACATACACAGTCATGTCTGACCCAACCCTGTCAGGAATGCTACATCCGAAGAAACCAATCTGTCCACACAACATGCCCCAGATACCTCAACCCCATCCTCACAATCAACAGGACATGTTGGAGGGACAGATTCACAACCCAGAGACTGGCCATGCTATAGAATAGATGTCACATACATGTTAATCAGAGCACATCACTGGCCCTCTTCAAGAGAAATCTGGAGGAGTGGATGGAGAATAGAATATCCTCCTGTGGATCACTCCAGTGACTATACTCAGTAGACACACTGGGGAGTATCATCAGGTGGCATGATGCCAGTGTATTCCCATGGGCTAGCCTTGTAAAGCCTCCATGGCCACGTGTGTATGTGCATTAGTGTGTATAAAAGTGTTTGTGAGTGTGTAAACATGTTGGTGAAAGTAGTTGGTTGCTCATCTCACCCAGTATAACTATCACTGCCATACCTTACAAGTGCTGTAGATGTTATTCACTATATAGGTACCTTGGGACACTCCCCACCCTATAAGTTCTGCGGTGTGTGTGGTAACTGCATAACATTATAATACCAATAACTACATAGCTAGGGGTTCTAATATGAGTCCTGGCAAATGTGTGTGTGTGTATTATTGTGTGTATGTGTTTATATATGTAGGTTGCAGTATTTTGTGGCCTCTCTCACCGAGTACATCACCCATTGTCATAATTTGCATGGCCTGGTGATGTCTCTCACCTTAGATGTACCTTTGGACAAGTGTCACCCCATAACCTTCATGGCACATGTGATAAATGCATAACAATATAGTAAAAATAAATACATAGGGGTTCTAACCTCAGTCCTGGCAAATGTGTGTGAGAGAAGAGTATCTTGTGTTTGTGTGAGAACAACATCCATTGGAAGGGCATGGTTTCATATTTTGTGCCATGGTACTCACAGTACACATTCCTAGGTCTACTGTATGAGGTCCGCTGTTCACATCAACCGTAGTGGTATCTGTAGACACTCTTCAGGCCTTTAAGCTCCATGCAACAGTATGAAATAGTATGGCATGAATAACAAGATGGGTCGGTCTGCTAATGTCAGTACTGGCAAGTGTGTGTGTGTGTGTGTGTGTGTGTGTGTGTGTGTGTGTGTGTGCACGTGTGTGTGCATGCATTGGTGTGTATAGTAGTGGTTGCGAGTGTCTAGACTTGTATGTGACACTATTATGAGTACTCTCACACCCAGTGCACCCACCAGTGCCATACCTCACAAGGCCATGTGATGTTATTCACCTTACAGGTACCTTGTAACACTCATCACAATAGTAGTCCTGTGCCACCTGCAATAACCGCATAACAGTGTGGTATCACAACTTGATGGGTAGGGGTTCCAAACACAACACTGGCAACTGTGATCCTGTGCGTGCATGTGTGTGTGAACAGTATTCTCTGTGTGTTTGGTTGACACAATATCCTCTGGTGATGAGGGCATTAGCAATCTGAGGTGTGTTCCACCCACCACACTTACCACTGTCCACTCTACAAGAGCTGATGTCAACCACCATACACTTAGATACAACCCCTCAGCCCTATAAGCTGTGAGGCACATGCAAGAACTGTTACACAGACCTGGGAAATGTGTGTAGATACAGCTGTACCTCGGCTATGACATGGTCGATGTGTAACAACACTGCCATACCCCTCATTGATGATGTCTGCAGGGCCACATCCTGCTGACACACAGACACCTGGAACACAAACAGAATACAGCATGTGAAACACATTCACTTAGTGTTACTAACACCGATAATGCATCATGGCTGAAAAGGTGCACACACACTCTGATGTGTACCCATTACAAATGCGAGATGACAGCATCTTACACAGCATTAAATAGCTACACTCTACTAAAGTCACCCTATGCGTCAGACCCATATTAGCATGCCCCTGCATCAATGGTATGGATGGCAGGGATGTAGCACAGGTATCATCATATGCACAGGATGTTGTGTGGGTTTGCCAGAAGCCTAGGCTAGGCCATACAGTGACATGTGTGTGTGTTTGGGGGTGTTCATTAAATGGGCTGTGCAGGGGTAGTGTGTGTGTGTGTGTGTGTGTGTGTGTGTGTGTGTGTGTGTGTGTGTGTGTGTGTGTGTGTGTGTGTGTGTGTGTGTGTGTGGAGGTGACTTGTCTGATGATGTGTGTGTGTGTTTGTATGCACACAGTCATACCATGTGGGCACCCTACACAAAGGTATTTTTGACACCTGTGGGCCGTACATGTCAGGGTGTACAGTTCATCTCCAGCCACAAACACGAGAACTGGGCCTGCCAGGAGTTTCCCTGGCACCACCAGGGCTGAGTCCAAATGCAGTACTACTCCCCGATGGTGACTGCTGCCTGCTGGATCTGCATCCCTGTTGGGACTGGCCAGGACCACTTGCCCATGACCTGCTGCATCATGGCGTGGAGAGCACACCTCTTTCAGTACTGCTGGTGGTACTGCCAGTATGGGAATGTGATGGTGCATGGCCACATAGACCCTCAGCTGATAGTGGTGCTGCCCTACGTCCATGTGGCTACTGGCCATTGTCCACCAAATGCTCAAGCACAGATATTCCACAGTCAAGGAGTGCCAAGGTCTCCCTCCACTGTCTATCCATGACCTCAGTACACTCACAGATGGCTGCAGTGAGTTCACAAATATCACCACGGACACCAGGGATGTGCTCATCCATGACCCTGCGTATATGTCTGGAGTTATGTTCATTACATGCCTGTGCCTCCATGATGGCCTGAAACATGCGTCTGGTGACTGCTGTTGTGGCACTTTCAACAGGGGCATGACGAGCTGCAATCCTCCTGTGAGCACCACTTCCCATTTGCCTGTGTCACACCTCACTAGCACTCTGGATATGGCTAGTGCCTGCACCCTCAATTGCCATAGTCACCTCAGTAGCCTGTTCCATGCCACCACCTGCCAACTGTAAATTGTCTGTGGCCACTGGTGATGGGCTATGTGTGGGCATTGTGACTGTGTGCAGGGATGGAGTTGACAATAGTGGGATGCTAACTGATGGCACAGATTCAGCCCCTGATAACCCCACCTGCGCCTCAATATGAGTATCATCATGGTCAGAGTCTGCAGAGACACTGACATCTGAATCAGAGCAGGAGGGACTGCAGCCACCATGTCCACCTGTGAGGAAAAAACAACATATGTAAATTACTACCTGCACTATAAAGTTTGCTGGTATACACACACACACACACACACACACACACACACACACACACACACACACACACACACACACACATACACACACACACACACACACATACACAAACACACTCACACACACACACACACACACACACACACACACACACACACACACACACACACACAGGTGAGGTGCCTCAAAGGCATTACACAGACCTCACATTAGCCGACTGCTGCACCCATGTAAATTATTGCTGTTCATAGGTTCATAGATAGGTACTAGGCTATTGGCCCTAGGGCCTATATAAGCCTAGCCAAAGGTACCCTGGCTTTCGCCATCCAAGAAAATTATTTTCCTGTGCCACTGTCGAGCAGAGCCGCAGAAGTGATCATCAGGGTGAATTTCCTATCTCCCATCCAATCATCAAGATTTTTCTTGAACAGTGCTAATGAGGAGCTTTGTTTGATATAGATAGGTAGTTCGTTCCAGAGTATGGGAAGTCTCTGGGACAGGAATCTATCCCCCCAGCATGTTCTGTTTATTGTGGTGATGAGGTTTAGGTCCCTAGAGCATGTAGCTCATAGGGATTGAGATTTCTTTAAGTGGAGCATGTCTAAAAGTTCTGGGTTTGACATAGCTTTGTGTGTTAGGGAGAGATCACCTCTGAGTAGGCGATATGCAACGGAGTAAAGCTGCAGTTTTTTGAGATGGTCTGCATAGGGCATCTCTTTGAGGCCAGTAATCCTCTTTGTGAGGTATTTCTGTGGCCTTTCCAGTTGTTGTAGATGTCTTGTGAGGTACATACCAAAAGGGGCATTGTACTCTATAATGGGTCTAATGAGGGACGAGTAGAGGGGAACAATGACCTCTTTTTTCCTAGATGAGAAACCTTTTGTAATGAGGTGTGCCACATAGAAGGATTTCCTGACTACTGTGGCGATGTGATTATCAATCGAGATACTACTGTCCACCTGTGTCCCAAGGTCTCTTATCACACTTTCGGTGTTAAGTAGACTACCACCTATGTGGTAGTTCATGGGTACTGAGTTTTTACCAAAAGGAATGACAATGCACTTTTTGGCATTGAGCTTGAGGGCATGGCTTTGACACCAGGCATCTGTCTCAGCAAGGCCCTTTTGTAGGATGTCCACATCTTTTGGAGTTTTGATTATGGCTCCTAGTTTGCAGTCATCTGCAAACTTCATTAGCCAAAGACCTTCTGTGTTGGCCTGTACTTCAGAGAAGTAGATACCAAACAGGAGAGGACCCAGGACTGAACCCTGTGGTACTCCACTTGTCACTGGTCTGAAGCTGGAT
Source organism: Protopterus annectens (assembly GCF_019279795.1). Taxonomy (NCBI): domain Eukaryota; kingdom Metazoa; phylum Chordata; order Ceratodontiformes; family Protopteridae; genus Protopterus; species Protopterus annectens. The sequence goes on from NC_056728.1 coordinate 392,616,369, forward strand.
TTGGAGTCTGCTACTTTCACAGTGTGGGTTCTGTCAGTGAGCCAGTTGGCAACCCATGTTGTGACATAGGGATTTATACCTAGTTTAGTGAGTTTATCTATAATTCCAGAGTGACGGATGGTGTCAAAAGCCTTGGCGAGTTCTAGATAGGCTGTGTGAACCACCTTACCCTCATCTACAGCTTTGGTGACTGCTTCAAAGAAGTCTATCAGGTTTAGGAGACATGATCTGCCTTTTACAAAACCGAACTGGGTGGGGTCCTGAGTTTGGAGATTACTAATGTCATTGTTTATAAGTTCCATGATGATATGCTCCATAGCCTTGCAGACCAGGCTTGTTAGGCTAATGGGGCAGTAGTTTCTGGGGTCTGTGGTGGCTCCCCCTTTTTGGAGTGGGATAACTGTCGCTGTGCGCCATTCAGTGGGCACATAGCCTGAGGCGAGGCTATGATTGAACATGGTACTTAGGTGGGGTGGCAGTTCGTTCTGTAGTTCATGTGGAACACTGCCTGGGATGTCGTCAGGTCCCATGGATGCTGTGTTCTTGGCTTTAGATAGTGTGTTTTTTACCTGTGCAGCCGTGATTACAGGAACTTTGCATTCTTCTGGTATAGGGATGGGCCCTTTAGGGGATGACAGAGGGGTAAAGTTAGCACTGAACCTATCTGCCAGGATGTTGGCAATATCCATTGGTTCTGCCATTGAGATTCTTGACATAGCTATAGAATGCTTTGTGGTTGTCTTTAGAGTCAGTGGCGAGTTTGTTTTCATAACTAGCTTTGGAGGATTTTATGAGAGATCTCAGCTTCTTACTGAAGCTGACCAGGGAGTTTCTCCAATCATGGGATTTTACTCTTTTTTGCAACAGTTTCTTTCTTCTGCTGTAGAGTTTGTTTATGGCAGGGGACCACCAGATTGGCTTCCTTTTTTTGGAGGAAAGCATCTTGGTTCTGTTAGGGATTGCACGATCCATGCACTCATGTAAGTGCTTATAAAGTGCATTTGTGTAGGATTCAGCAGTCATACCTCTACTGTCTGTCAGCATGGGTGTCGTGAAGTTTGCCACTTCTGTCTTAAGAAGCATGAAGTTGGCTTTGGAGAAATTTTTTACTGTGGTTTCCCTGATGGGGGGTGGGGGAGGGATGTGGATGTCTAGGGTGAATAGCTTATGGTCGGATCTGACCAACAAGGAATTGACCTCTGGTGTGGAGCACCGGTTGCCCATGTTGGTAATAACCAGGTCTAGGATATTGCTGCCCCTGGTGGGGGTGTGGATAAGTTGATCCATGGCATTGGAATTTTTGAATTCCAGAAAATGTTGAGCACAAGATTTGGTACATGAGTAGTTTTCCCAGTTAATGGTAGGGTAATTGAAATCGCCCATTATTAGGGTGTTAGGTTGTACCCTAATATTTTCCAGTGTATTAAAAAATGAGGAGTGGGAATCCTGGGGCATGGTGGGGGATCTGTAGCAAGCTACAATTTGGATTGCGGTCTTGCCCAGAGTTAGTTGCACTTGGATAATTTCGGATGCATTATGCTGAGCAACTAGCCTGGAGGTGTAGATATCCTTAATGAATATGGACACGCCTCTGCCTTTAGTGTTTCGGTCCAGGTTAGGTGGCCGAAAGGTGTGGTATGAATTATAGCCTGGTAATGCAGGGGTACTCTCTGGAGCCTTGAACCAGGTCTCTGTCACTGCACAGATGTCGATGTTCTCCATTTTAAGGAGTGCCTCGAGAGAGAGTGCATTTTGAGGTTTAGACTTCTAGCATTGAGTAGCAATACCCTCAGATTCTTCTTGGCTGTACCTGTTAGGGTGGTGAATTTGTCATTTGAACCTTGCCTAAAAAAGGCACTATAGGGGTGGCTAGAGCCTTAGCCAGTATCCGGAATCCCAGGGGCGACAGGTGCAGGCCATCTCTGGCAAAGCATCATGGCTTGTCGATCATGTCATCCCAGGCAGACAGATACTGGATCCCCTTAGAATGACACCAGAAGCTTAGCCAATTTTTGAAGTCAATCATTTTATCCTTGTACTGTGGTATCATTCTGGGTGATGGCAGGATGTTACTCAGTGCTAGGGTCATACCTACCTGGGCTACAAGATCGGACAGCTCCTCCATGTTCACCTGTATAACACTGTGGCAACTCCTACAGAACATACCTCCCAACTGTACAGGTGTTTGCTGAATGTCTAGATGTCTAATTCATATGTTTGGTCTGTTCTTCATAACTCCTGTGTTTGTCTGATACATTACTGGGTTGACCTGTGCATTGGTGCTACTAATTGATGTCCTAATTTGAGTTTCAGACTGCATAACCTGCAGTACATGTATATTAAAACAAAGCCGGTTACTCAAACAACTTCCCAAGCTTACAGTGGATATAGTAAGTGTACACACACCTGTTAACATGCCAGGTTTTGTGATATATCACATGAGACCTCAGAAATCAGATCATAACATTGCCATCATTTCATATGACATATAACCTGTGCAATCCAACTGAAGAACATACATATCAGTTACAAGTAACATATGGTAAATGAAATAGGTACAATAGGTTGGTTGCATGAGTGTGCACACCCTTAAAGTAATACTCTGCACCCATGTAAATTATTTCCGTTCCTACAGAACATACCTCCCAGCTGTACAGGTGTTTGCTGAATGTCTAGATGTCTAACTCATATGTTTGGTCTGTTCTTCATAACTCCTGTGTTTATCTGATACATTACTGGGCTGACCTGTGCATTGGTGCTACTAATTAATGTCCTAATTTGAGGTGCAGACTGCATAACCTGAGGTACATGTATGTTAAAACAAAGCCGGTTACTCAAACAACTTCCCAAGCTTACAGTGGATATAGTAAGCATACACACACCTGCTAACATGCCAGGTTTTGTGATATATCACATGAGACCTCAGAAATCAGGTCATAACATTGCCATCATTTCATATGACATATAACCTGTGCAATCCAACTGAAGAACTTACATATCAGTTACAAGTAACATATGGTAAATGAAATAGGTACAATAGGCTGGTTGCATGAGTGTGCACACCCTTAAAGTAATACTCTGTTAAAGCACCTTTTGATTTAATCACAACATTTACTCCTCTTGGGAAGTTGTCTATCAGCATGGCACATCTTGACTTGCCAATATTTGCACACTCTCCCTTGCAAAACACCTCCAACTATTTCAGATTGCAAGGGCATCTCCTGTGCACTGCCTTTTTTAAGTCACCCTGCATATATCCTATTAGACGTAGGTGTGGGCTCTGGCTAGGCCAGTGTAGAACATTGCATGTGCTCTGATGAAGCCATCCTTTTCTTGATTTGGATGTCTGGTTTGGGCCATTGTTGTGTGGAATGGTGGAACTTCTCACTATCCAGAGCTATGTGGCAGACACCAGAAGGATTGGAGCCACAATGGACAAGTGTTTGGAACTGTTCATAATCCCTCCAACTAGGCTACAGCCTCAGTTCCAGCTTGTGCACAGCAACCCCATAGCAGAAAACTGCCATCACTATGCTTCACCGTGGTGGTGGTGTTATTGTGTTGATGTGCAGTGGTGTTAGTGTGCCAAACAAGCCTGTCAGAATTGTGGCCAAAGAGTTCAACTGTGGTCCCGTATTACCATAACACATTTTCCAACTTGCTTTTTGGAAAGCTGCTGTTTTGTTTTCAGACTTTCTCCAGGTCTGGATATTGTTTGGTGTGAGGAACTGCTGCCATCTCCCAACTCTACCCTATAGGCAAGACACATAGAGATCATGGAAGATTGTTGTGACATGTAGTACACATTCAGTACTTGCTGGAGATTCCCACTACTCATTCACTGTTGTTGTAGAGTTCCTGGCAGCCTCCCTGGTCACTTTTGATCTTGTATTCTCATAGAATTTGGTGGGATGCCCACTCCTTCTCAATGTCACTGTAGACCCATATTTTCACCACCTTTTGATGACTGTCTGCACTGTGTTCCATTGTATGTGCAATGCTGTGGAAATGTTTTGGTACCCTTCTCCAGGCTGATACATCTCAAACATGTGGTCCCTTAGCAACTTCATTAGCTCTATGTGAAACATAGCTGTTGCTGTAGCAGGCAACTGGGTATATGTTAGGATAGTCCTGGTAGGACAGCTGACCATTATGTGTTGTTAATCAGAGTCGCTGTAATTGATGGCAGGTATGTACCCAATACGATGTACTGCTGTAGTTACAGTAGCGGCTTCAGCCTGTGCACACATATGCATCTAGGTTGTTGTACTATTGTTATGTGTCATTATTGTTCCCCTAACAGATTTGTTTGCTTTACAATTAAATTGTACAAGTTATAGGTCAAATGAAAAGTTGGCAGTATTTTGAAAGTGTCTATTGTGCTTTCATTTTTGTATATCACAAATACCTGGCATTCTAACAGGTGTGTACACCATTTATATGCACTGTATACCACTAATTTATACAACATGACCCTAGTTTTGGGCCTTTGTCCCCCCATTTTGTCAGTCTTTGTCCAGATGTCCTGCAATGACAGGTTGTGAGGTATGCTACAGATATGTGACATCTCCTGCAAATGTGCCCCTGTGATGACCACCATGATGCAATGCAACAAACACCACCACAAGTGAACATGCAGATATTGCCAAATAGCTGAGTGTAACAGTTGTGTGCATGGTCACATGCATTAACTTTACCATGCCTGGGGTGCTGGTGAGCCACAACAGGAAAATCCTGTACTTACCGGCTTCAGGCTGCTTTCCCATGAGCAGACCAGAGGGACCTATATAGTTGTGAGGGAGAGGTATTGTCAGCAGATTCACATTAGGCATTGGTACAAGATGAATGCTACATTTCTGCACAGGTACAGTAAACACTATGGTATTACACAATTTGCTGTCCTTCACCACAGATGTGCACTGGTGTGCAATAATAAAACCCACCCACTAATCCATTTTGCACTGACATATGCATCTAGAGACTCTATAGAAGACAGTTTAAATGCTGCCTCAATACATTGATGTGCACTTTGGGCTTACCTTGACGCTCCTCGCCTGTTGCCTGGGTGGCATTCACCTCCACAACTGCTGGCAAGGAACTCCTCTTTTGCCGTAAGTGGTGCCTGTGAGCTGGAGCCCCACCGGTAGCAGTACAGTCCCTTGCTACAGCAGCAGCCCTTTACTGGGCATGATGTATCAGGTCAGTTGCTCTATGCCTGACCTGATCATATGTGCATCCATGGTGGCCCAAGATGTTCACTCTGTGGGATGATCTCATCCCACAGGGCAGTCCGCTCCCACAGATTTTGCTGGCCCTGGCCAAAAAGGATGGCATAGTTTAATATTACATCTTCTGTGATGGCTGCTGTCTCTGTATCGGTGTAAGGTGGTTGCCGCTGCATGGCACCTGGAAGACATAAATAGGGAAATACATCACAGAACCTCAGACATTTCCCAGAATTCTTTACAGAGCCAGCACATGAATATTGACTATCATTAGCCACCACTTACAAACACATCATCATACCCTTGTACCTAGCAGCACTGTATGAACATGCATTGTACTCCTGGTCCTGATGTGTCATGTCCCCCCATTGAGGGCCATTATAATGCATAGACCACCATTTATCATTCACATTTGTGTAGAGGGATGACAGTGGCCATGTTCCTTGCAGATGGGATGTCAATGGTGCTCAGGCTTTGTTTGCATACAGTGTGTAATGGAGCTGGAAGCATATGCCTGGGCTCATGTAGGATGCAGACAGGAATGTTATCAGGTCCCGAGGTGACTTGCTTTTGTTAACTTTGATTAGGCAGTTTGCACCTGATCCATGATGATGATGGGAGGGGTGCATGTGCTGTGCCTATCCACCTATACTGATGGTGAGCCAGGGGGGTGATGTTTGCCCTAATCCTCTCTGCAGCTGGTTGGCTGTAGCTATGGTGTGTGTGTGTGTGTGTGTGTGTGTGTGTGTGTGTGTGTGTGTGTGTGTGTGTGTGTGTGTGTGTGTGTGTGTGTGTGGTGTGATTGACCACCATTACAGGGTGGGTTGGGTTGTTGCTTCTGAGACACATGTGAAGATGGCCTTGTGATTGCCCTTAGTGGATGTGCCCAATTTGTACTCATAGTTAGCCTTACAGTAACTCACCTGTGACTTAATTTGCCCATTCAGACAAAGGTTGACATGCTTGCCAGTTGGTGCATGAACCTGCTTTGCCCTATACAGCCAATATAGCATCCCATTATGTGCTTTGTGCATTGCTGCTGTCCAGCGAAGGGGATTACTCTACTATGGTGGAAACAGGTTTTACAAGTCAGGTATTGCTGAGGCCATACAGCTATGTGGGTGGTCATATATCTGTTTGTAGTAAGCATAGACACAAGGTCATAACACTGCTGGACACCTCTCCGCTTTCAACGTAATACTCATGCATATTCTAGTGCCCATGTCTGTGTCAGGGCAATGCAATAAACATTAGCTGTAGAAGTGTAACTCTGTTGGATGCACATAAACTAAGATTACTCATGTACAACATGTACAGCTTATTTACTTTACATTTTGCATCCCATGTCAGTCATGAGGCAGCCAGGCACACCTACCCATACATACATATGCACAGGTAATACCTGCTATACATTTCTGTTCTATGTCAGTATGGCACACTGTAATTGCAGTCTTGCTGCTCAGTCATGTCAACCTGTTAGGACAGGACATCTGGAGGACACCGCACATACATGGTGGGCTATGGGCCAAAATTAGTGATAGTTTCTTCATATTGCTGCAACAGACATATGTCATTTGATAGTACAGTAGCCTTTGCATTCACAGACATACCCTGGAGGATGTCTGACATTCATATGGCAGGCAGAGAGGAGAAAGGCTAGGAGTGTGGTAGTGAGGGTATGAACTGTTAATGTTGTGAGTATGACTGCTATAGGGACAGAGCTAGCAGATATAATGGACAGAGGAAAGGTGGATATATTGTGTGTGCCAGAGACCAGATGGAAGGGGTGCAAAGCTATGTGTATTGGAGTTGGGTACAAACAGTTCTACCATGGTGTGTCTGGGAGGGGAACTGGTGTACGGGTTAACCTGAAGGAACATTAGGCCAAGAGTGTTTGTGGAGGTGATAAGAGTGTCAGGTAGAGTGATGTTTAGGAGGCTGGGAATTGATGCTGTAATGATGACAGTTGCTAGTGCATATGCTCCGCTAATTGTGTGTGTGATGGATGAGACAGATGTACTTTGATGTAGTTGGATGAAGTGGTGATGAGTGAACCCAAGGGTGAGAAAGTGGTGACTGGAGCAGATTTCAATGGGCATGTTGGTGAAGGGGACAGAGGGATGCAGAAGTGATAGGTATGTATGGTGTTAAGCAAAGGAATGCAGAAGGTGAGATGGTGGTGGAGTTTGCAAAAGAGGTTGGACATAGCTGTGGTGAATATGTAGTTTTACAAGACTGAGGGGCATAGGGTGACATACAAGAGTGGAGGAAGATGCACACAGGTAGATTATCTCGTATGCAGGTTGGCCTGTTTGAAGAGGATTGGTAACTGTAAAGTGGTGACAGGGGAAAGTGTAGTTAGGCAGCACAGAATGTTCGTCTGTGGGATGACAGTGATCAAGAAGATGGAGTGGAGTGTGAGGGCAGCACCATGGATCAAATGGTGGATACTGAGAAAGAGTGATTGTGAGGTTGAATTCAGGAAAGAGTTAAGACAGGCAGTGAGTGGCAGGGAAAAGCTAGCAAATATCTGGGTAACTACATCCGAGCTAGTAAGGGAGATGAGTAAAATGGGGCTTGGTGTGACATCTGCACAGAGAAAGGAGGGCAAGGAGACCTGGTGGCAGAATGAGGAAGTACATGGGCATATGCAGAGAAAGAGGTTGGCCAAAGAGAAGTGGGATTGTCAGACAGATGAAGAAAGTAAACTTGTATAAGGAAATAGGGTGCATGGCAAAGATAGTGGTGGTAAAGGCTGAGGATGGGGCATCTGAAGGGTTGTATGTAAGGCTGGACTTCAAGGATGGAGAATAGGACCTATATCGATTGGCTAGACAGAGGCACATAGCTAGGAAGGATGTGCAGCAAATAAGGCTGCTGAAGGATAATGGTGGAAGTGTACTCACAAGCGAGGAGAGTGTGTCAAGCAGGTGGAAACAGTACTTTGATGGGCTGTTGAATGAAGAGAATGAGAGATAGAGAGAGAGAGAGAGAGAGAGAGAGAGAGAGGGTTGGATGATGTGGGTATGGTTAATTAGGACATGCAACAGATTATCAAGGAGGAAGTAAGGATAGCTATGAAGAGGTTTAAGGCTATTGGTCCAGATGACATTCCTGTGGAAGCATGGAGTGTTTAAGACAAATGGTAGTGTTTTTTAACCGGATTGTTTACTGTAATCTTGGAAAGTGAGAGGATGCATGAAGAGTGGATAAAATGTTTTTGGGTACTGATTATGAGAATAAGGGTGGTGTGCAGAGCTGTAGTAACTGCAGAGGGATAACACTGATTAGTCACAGCATGAGGTAATGTTAAAGGGTGGTGGAAGCTAGGTTAAGAAGGGAGGTGAGGATTACTGATCAGCAGTATGGTTTCCTGCCAGGAAAGAGCAGTACAGATGCAATGTGTGCTCTGAGAGTGTTGATGGAGACATACAGAGAAGGTCGGACGTAGTTGCATTGTGTCTTTGTGGACTTACAGACAGCATATGACAGGATGCCTAGAGAGGAGTTGTGGTATTGTATAAGGAGGTCAGGAGTGGTGGAGGAATCCATAAGAATACTACAGGATATGTACAAGACTAGTGTGACAGTGGTGAGTTCTACATTGGGAGTGACAGGTGCATTTAAGGTGGATGTGGGAGTACATCAGGGATCAGCTATGAGCCCTTTCTTATTTGCAGTGGCGATGGACAGGTTGACAGACATGATCAGACAGGAGTCCCCATTGACTGTGCTGTTTGCAGATGATATTGTGGTCTGTAGTGATAGTAGGGAGCAGGTTGAGGAGACCCTGGAGAGGTGGAGATAAGGTTTAGAGAGGGGAGGAATGATGGTCAGCAGGACTAAGACAGAATATATGTGTGTGAATGGGAGGGAGGATAGAGGAATGGTGAGGATGCAGGGAGTACAGTTTGCAAAAGTGGCTAGGTGTAAATACTTAGGAACAACAGTTCAGGGTAATGGTGAGTGTGGGGGAGAGGTGAAGAAGAGAGTACAGACAGGATGTGGGTGGTGGAGAAGAGTGTCAGGAATGATTTGTGACAGAGGAGTACCATTAAGAGTGATAGGGAAGGTCTACAAGAGGGTAGTGAGACCAGCTATGTTATATGGGTTGGAGACACTGGCATTTAAAAAAAAAGGCATGAGTCAGAGCTGGACATAGCAGAGTTAATGATGTTAAGATCTGCACTGGGTATGACGAGGGTGGACAGGATTAGGAATATGTATGCTAGGGGTCAGCCCAGGTTGGACAGCTTGGGGACAAAGCCAGAGAGTGGTAGGATTATGTTGGTTTGGACATGTGATGAGGAGGTATGCTGAGTATATTTGGGAAAGGATGAGGCTACCAGGTAAGAGAAAAAGGAGAAGGCCTGAGATAAGGTGTATGCATGTGATGATAGCGGATATGCAGATGGTTTGTGTGACACAGCAAGATGCAGAGGACTGGAAGACATGGAGACAGATGATCTGCTGTGGCAAATCCTAATGGTTACAGCCGAAAGAAAGAGAAGGTGATGTAATGTCAGTGTTCACAGTTTTACAATTATTTGCCAGACATAACACAACTCTTGATGACATAATTACAAATATGAGGCACACATATGGTCAGTGTGCATAACACTGAACAGTTGAATGGTATGAGCTCAGTATATCACATGCAGTTCAACACACACAGCTGCAACAGTTTTTCAGTATGCAAATACCCTGTATAGGTCCATCACATGTCTGAGATAAACATTTATATCATATCTGTGTTCACAATTAACATATGGATATCTGTGACATCCTAGTAGCTGGCCTAGCAGTGTCACAGACAGTATTGTGCAACAACACTCCAGTAGTGGTCATATGTGAGCCATCCTTTCCTGGGGTGACTCAGGGGCCTGCGCTGTGTTCTATGTCACACAGACAGACACAGATGCTATGGCCATGGGTTCTGCTCAGCAACATATCAGTACAGCATGTGTTGTTGAGATATAATATTTTTTGAACTTCCTATTTTCCACATTTACATACCCCTTACTACATTCCATTACATGCTTAATTGTTTGACATACCTTTTTTTTTGGTTCAGTTGGTATAATCCATCAGTTTCAGTGTGTATGTCTGTTTCTCTCTCTCTTTCTCTCTCTCTCTCTTTCAGACAGATGTAGGATATACATCTGTTTTGTATAGGCAGCAGCTTGCCTTTTGTAGGTAATGCTTATGAGTAGCTGATGGCCTGTGCGCCATTTGGAGTCCCCCACTTACTAATTGCATGTAGAACATCTGTGGTATCATTCCCATACCCAATCACATGGAAATACACTTCTATAATGGAGTACTTCATGTGGGCATTGCCACTTTTCCTTGCCTGTGAGGAGGACTTCACAGAGGTGTGTGACAAACTGCATCACAGAGGGTAGTTGGAAATACCTCTTACAACAAACACTGTGGAGACTGACCAACAAACTGGGGGATAATGTTCCAGACATAGGAACAGAATGTAAGTATTGCTGTTGTACAGTTGAAGAAATGCAGTAAGTAGTAGTAATGAAGTAAGTAGTTTGACAGGGTTTTTGTGGATATGGCTCCTCTGCATGAATTTAAGTCTGATAGTGTTATGTGGATGACATAACTCTCAACTGTAGGGCTATCCACAGACTGGCCAGAGTCTGGACTTTTATATTTGGTGTGTTACTCATACATTTTTTGCCCTTGGAAATTCAGTAGCATACTCTGAGGATTGCAGTCAGTAAATGGTAACATCTATGTGTGTTTCTGACTTCATATCCATCAGATCAGATATGTTACAACAACCCTGTTACACCAGCAACTTTCTCAGTTAATGCCAGCAATATGTCAATAATGCCCTGTGTTTGGGCCTCTGTCCCCCAAGTACGTCACGCTTTGTCCAGATGTCATGCAGTAAGAGGTGGATAGGTAAAGTATATTATATAGTGACTTCATTCCTGATATCATCCCAGTGATGTATCAAACTGCCAGACATGTTATGCGTAGGAGGCCTTATATATGAGGACAAAGCCTGGATGTTCTGTGGGACTCTATATAGTTGAGAGGAATGTGTATTTCTGGCAATTGTTGACAGAATGTCAGGATTGTGTAGCAGTGTATTGTGAATGTGTTATTTGGCCTGTGTAGGGAGGGGGGTAGATGCAAGTGTTATGGGTCCTTTTCTATCTGACTTTGCATGCTGCTCCAGTTTCTGTTGCTCTATCAGCTGTATATGTTAGTAGGAGCAGACTGACACATGACCCATACCATAGTCAGTCATCAGACTACACTGACAATTGGGCCAGTATATGTAGGGGTAGGGTGTGGGTGGCAAACATGATGATGATTTTGTTCATACAGTCCATATACTCTACTGTTCATGTGGCTTACCAGTATGTCACTCTGAATGAGGTGAGATTGGTTATGGGTATGCATTTTCACACTGGTGTCTGTTAGTGCTGTTACATCCCTGTAGTGCCTGATATATTTGCAATTACATCTGCATTCCCCCATAGAAAAAAAATGGTTAGTGTTGTGTCAGTCTGCCTGTAGTTTAGACAGTGTTTGGTGACATGCCTAGCAGCTCAGTGTAGTTTCCCTACTGTGATGTTATGTCCAGGTATTTATCAGGTGTACTGTTGCCTGGCCCCCATAAGTGTTGTGTATTTCTGACACATCAGTGGGATGATGTGAATATTTATGCCAGTAACTAGTGGAGAATAATTTGGCTTATGAGTTGGGGTATTCCAGTCAATATATGTTACAACAGACAGGAGGGTGTTACTGCATCAACTGTGTCACCTTAGCCACTCCAGTATTTGGGATATGTTCCCAGTTTCATGGCTTTACCCCCGCCCCCTTGTCAGGCTTGGTCTAGATTTGTTGCACTAAGGTGTTCTGAGCATACCTCTTGAATGCCCAGATTGTTTCAGACTGTCCAGGTTTATTGCTCATATTTCTGGTCTGTTCCACAGAATCATTATTTTTATTCCTGTGGTAAATTACTATGATGTTGTGAGGATTTCTGTCCATAAATGATGACATGCATTTCAGTTTCAGAACTCACATCCTTCCGAAAACGTATGCTGACACAAACCTTTTTCTGTAGCAACATTCTACATTTATAACTGCAGTACGTACATTATATCCCTAGTATGCTCATTGCTCCCCCAT
>NC_056728.1:392631260-392693760 GCF_019279795.1 Protopterus annectens
ATTCTGACTGAACGGCTATTGGTACTGTGAGCCATCTTTCCTAAAAGTTCACTCTCGTGCTTGCTAGATCCTCCAACAAGTCGCCCATCTGCAGGAACACAGATTTCAGTAGAATTCAGTAAAGCACACCCTCTTCTTCTCGTTTTGCCCAAGAAATGCCCACTATCTAATTATGCTTGCCCTCTTTAGCATTTCTATTCAGTCTCGCCCGTAAACATGCCTTGTGATGTGCTTAGAAAACACCCTCGCTCAGAAGCAGGAACTTCTTCTACAGTTAGTTGTTGCTGCAAGTGTTTGTTTTGTTTTCTTGTTTTGCCTTGTGGAAAGAAAGACTCGACTGCATGGTTCTGTGTAGCATTGCACTAACTACTTAGCATTGTAGTAGTAATTATTTCTAAATATAATTTGATTTCAACTAACAGCAGTGTATACTTTTGCAGTAAGTGTATCGTTTAGAAAGAGGGCTCAGTAATAGCTGGACATATGCAGTGACACTGAAAAGCAGTGCAGTTCTGGCATGCTGAATTTACTGATGTTGGCTTTCTTCATTAGTTTACATGACTTTTAGCTCAGAGTGCTTACATGCTCAAATAATGATACAGATCAGTACGGAGTTATCATTTCATACTGGCATTTGCAAAGAATAGCAGATCGTAAATGCCACTTTGTAAATCCAGTATGCCAGTTTTGAAATGTCAGTTTGTAAATGCCAGTATATAATGAAATAACTGAACTTGTACTGTGTTTTATCATTCTGTGTACAGCAAATCTAATAGGTCTTTGCAACATGGTATTTTTTTTGAGTTCTTACAACTGGACTTTGTAGCTTGGTTCCAAGAGCAATGTGATTCTTCATTTTTTAATATTATTATATTGTGACGCATGCTGTGGTCATTTTTTTTACTAGTATTATATATCAATGAAGTCATAATTGTGCAGTCTTGTTTTATATATGTTCACTATATTTCAATGTTGTTGGGCTTCAGGACAGTATTTTTTTTTAGTACATGCTAGCATATGCTCTGCTTCTGGTTTTGTGTGTGGGTTCCTTCCAGTCATGTTCTACAAAGAAAATAAGAGTGTTGGGTCTATAGTCCCAGCCAGGGATGATGCTGATAATGACTTTTTTTTTAATTCTGCAAACTGCTTTATTAAACAAAATACTCAGTGATAAGGGGCAATCAGTTATGCCCCCACTGATGATCATTGCTAGCATTGCTTGCAAGCTGTAGTTCACATGAGTTTGTGTGTGAGTTGTTTTAGCTGTTGTCAGTGAAGATTGTGTAACTTTCTTGAGTGGTGTGCTCCTGTTGATGGACTTTTACAAAAAAACAACCATGATAAAAAGCAGGATGTGGTCTTCCCATATGCAGTAGTAATGGAACTAAATTTAGTGTGTGCGCATGTTTTTTTTTTTTTTTTTTTATCCTGTACTTATGAATGCAACCTTTTTTAAAGGTGTAAGATTCTTACAAACTTAGGTGCAGAAGTAATTCTGCAAACTATCTTTCAAAGATTTTAATTTGATAGATAAAGGTAATCTCAAGCTTTGTAAGTACACCCACTAGGCTAGTGGCCTCTTTTTTAGGGGAGATCTGAGGAGGTATTTATACTACTAGGGGAAATTTGGTCAGGGCACTGGAAACTTCTGTACTTTTTTTGGTAGTTGCCATGGGATCTTTTATATCCACCTGAGCCAATTCAAGCAGATGGGACCTTAGTTTAATGGCTCATGCAAAGAGTGACACACATAGGAGTGCAGGAATATAACAATGAGTCCATTTCAATAGTAGAATTACATAAGAATACATAAGACTCTCCAGTCTGTACATAAACTAACCCAGTGGAGAATGAGCCCCTAGTGGCTATGCATGTGATTCCTTGTGTATCCATACGCATCAGGCATCTAACATGTTCTTGAAAGTAGGCAAAATTGTAAAAGACCAAACAGTTAATTATAGACTATTCATAGTTTATCCAACTGCAGAATAAGTGCTCAGTTGTATAACTTGTTTCTGGTTATATCTACTGTTAATAAAATAATTTTATTCATAATATTCCTGTCATAAATTAATGCAATTATGTTGAATTTTGCACCTGTAACACTGTTAACAATGGGGGTTGGGAGGGTGGCTTAATGGCTAAGGTGTTTGCCCTACAAACACAAGGTGCAGAGTTTGAGTCTCACAAGGGGTAATTGGCTAGGCTTAAAATGGCTCACAAGGACAGTTAGCTTAGTACTAAACTATGAACCTATGTTATTAAATATTTTATATGCAATATTAAGGTGTCCTCTCAGCAATCTATAATTCACAAAGTGCAAATTTTATGCTTTGTCAACTGACAATCATGTTCTGGGCTTGATCCATGGCTTCTACAGTGATATCAAGACCTCTGCTGACTGTAAGGTAGCAGTTCTTCATATCACAAGCATGATGGGATATGCCTTCCAACAAACAGACATCTCATAGGTATTAAACAACATGTTAAAAGATACAGTGACAACTAAGTGCTTATAATAATGTATAAGTAGAAGAATATTCCTGAAAGGCAAAGAGGAAAAGTCATGGAATGAATACATAGTACACCCATTTAATGGTCCGTTAATAAAAACAAACCTACTTTTTGACTAATGATGCACCATCCATTATCTATTTTTTTTTACTTTCTAATCTTTTCAATTGAATTTTCCAAATTAACTGCATTTCCTATGTATAATTTTGTACATAATTTCATATGTATAATTCTCAATTACTTATTCTCTTGTAGCTTTAATACTCTGTACTTATGAATGCAACCTTTTTTAAAGGTGTAAGATTCTTACAAACTTAGGTACAGAAGTAATTCTGCAAACTATCTTTCAAAGATTTTAATTTGATAGATAAAGATAATCTCAGGCTTTGTAAGAACTGCTTCATGCTAACAACAAATTCACATTTTTTTAACAAGAGCATAAAAACAGTATTAGGTAAGCAATCATAGGGATTCTAAGATGCACATTTAAGAAGACACTCTTAGAAGTTCTTGCCAGACTTTGAGTACTTAATAGTGCCTACCTCCAAAATCAAGCAAGGCCATACATGGTACCCTGATATACATTTTTGTCTACCCATCCAGTCATCAAGACTAACTTTAAAGGCAGACAAAGGTACTACTTTGCATGACCCCTTGTGGTACCTTATTCTATGAGATGAGAATATGTTGAGTTTGGAACCTCCCCTCCACATCTTATTTATTCATTGATGTTAATTTATGTCCCTTGTATGAGTGTTTATAAAGCTACTGTTTTCAAAAGAAGTAGAAGGTCAAATAACTTTGGGTGTTTTATGGCTTGAAAAGTTAGATAGAGGTCACCTCAGAGCAGCTAGCAGGCTACTGAGTATAAAGAGAGTTGCACTCATCTGTCAGAATACTTGAAGGATTTAATAACTCTATTTTTTTTGGGGGGGGGTTAAATATCATTGGTGTATTTCCAGTCAAGCAATATGCTTGGATTTGTACATACCAAATGAGGCATTATATGTACTGATGGGTCTGATACAAGAGAACAGAAGTAAAATTTACCTCTTTTGATCTTAGATATTCCCTTGGGAATTTACTGGGCCAGACAGAAGAATTTCCTGACTATGGTTGAAATGTAGTCAGGTCTCTTTTGACCATATCTATTTAAAAAGGATTGCTATTTATAACATATGAGGTGGGAACATCTTTTCTGCTTAATGATATTATGCTGTACTTTATTGAAAGGTGGCTGGGCAGGAGATGGACATGTCAGTAGACTAGGTTTGCAGTCATGGGTAGGGAAAACATTATGTGATTTATACATAACAATCATGCCACAATGTTTTGCAGAGAACTGGTCACTGCATCATAGTCATGTGACATTTTGGATTTGGATGTGTGTGTGTGTGTGTGTGTGTGTGTGTGTGTGTGTGTGTGTGTGTGCGGATCTATATTATATCCTCGAACGCTTAAAAAAGCGAACGCTGATTGAACTTATTTTTGCGAAACTGCAAAATATCGAAGCAGCAGAAACTCAAATTTTTTCCTATGGAAAGAATTCGGTTGTCCATTTCTGTTGCTTCGGTATTTTCAGTGTTATGGTGGAAACTTACCGGTCGGATTCAGGTAAGTGTGCGATTGTGTGGATGTGAGTGTTAGGGTGATTTAGGTGAGTTAGGGTTAGGGCTCGGGTTAGGTGTGTGTGCGATTGAGTGGACATGAGGGTTAGGGCGGATTTAAGTGAGTTAGGGTTAGGGAGCAGGTGAAGTGAGTGTGTGATAGTGACGGACCTTAGGGTTAGGGTTTGGGTTAAGGTAAGTGGGTAGTTAGTGGTGTGCGCATAGTTTAGTGTAGGGTTAGGTATCAGATTTTAGGTGTATGTGTGTGGATTTCTGTTTGTTTGGTGTGCTTGTGTTGTGAGTATGTGTTTTGGATCAGTGATTTTTTTTTTCCCTGGGAAAAAAAATCACTGATCTGACAGCTCGAGATTGGAAGCTTTTGCTTAAATTAGGTCGATCAATCAGTGTTCGCTTTTTTAAGCGTTCGATGATATAATATAGACCCGTGTGTGCACTTGTAAATATTACATATAGGGAGTACAGAACTGTGAAGTAAAGCTAAACTGACACTGGCTTGCAGCTTTACTTGTAGGATAGTGGCAATCAGTGCAACATCTGTGGCGTGCCCGGAGTTGACATGTGCCAGTAATTTTTGCACCTCTTAGCCTTTACAGCACTATGTTGGAGACAGAAACTCATAATCCCACTGTTTCACCAAACAGTAATGTGAGTACATGCATGCATTTGTGTGAGTGTTTCTGCTACTTAAAGTTTTTTGGACAGCAAGGTTTGCAGGTGTGGGTGGAAAGTGGTGACAAGGTGATGGGGTAGCACATGTCATAAGACTGGGTTCGAAGACAAATATGGTGAGTGACATTGTCCATTGCCCCACATGAACCAGGTTTGATTCTTTTGTGAAGAACTGGCCTTTGCATGTTGTTCATCCACGTGTGTGTGTGTGTGTGTGTGTGTGTGTGTGTGTGTGTGTGTGTGTGTATGTGTGTGTATGTGTGGGTATGTATATGGTGTAAAAGAAATATGGAGTAAATCTGTACCGATACCTGCTTGCAACCCTGCTGAAGGGGACAACTGCATCAGAACAATGGAGTGACTCTAGCTGGAATGGGTGGAAGTCCTGTGCTGGCAGCCATCAAGCACTTTGGTTTGCCAAAGCCATTTCAGCAGAGTTTTGCAAGGAGGTGGGAAAATCCTCATGGTTTAATGGTATGTTGTGTAGGTGTGGGTGGGTGGATGTGTATTTCTGGGGAACTGAAGCGCTCCTTTAAGTGTGATGTGGATGTTATGCATTGCATCATGAAATGGAGAGAGCAAGAGTAAAACTATTTTCACTGTGGTCAATAGCAATTTCATCATTGTTTGGTTGAGGCATATGCATTGATTGTCCTGTGTTTGTCAGTACATTGTCTGAGTCCACACAAGTGTCCCTACTTTTGGCTTACACTTTTGCAGGGACATAGGATCAGAGGAAGTTACTAGGTTAATGGACCTAGGGCCCTTGGAAGCCTAGCCAAGTTCTTAACTTATTTCCATGATCACCACCTATTGCTCCTGTCTAATAGGGCACAGGTGGAACCCACAGGGTGAATTTACAGTCACACATCCAACTGTCCAGATTGCGTTTGAAGAGGGCCAGTGAGGTGCTCTGCTTGACATGAATTGGGAGTCTGTTCCACATGTGTGGTAACCTCTGGGAGACAAACCTGTCCCTTTTGTAGGTTTTATTAATGTCACATACCAGGTTAAGGCCTTTAGAGCGAGTAACCCATGTACCATTTGACTTACAGATATGCAGCATTTCTAATAACGAGGGGTCAGAGATTGCCTTGTATGCTAGGCAGAGATCACCTCTGAGTAGTCTGTATGAAACAGAATAAAGTGACAGTGATTTCAGATTATCCCTATAAGACAGATGTTGAAGACCTAGAATTTTCCTTATGAGGATCCTTTGTGGTCTCTCTAATTGCTGGAGGTGCTTGGAAAGGTACACACCAGAAGTGGCATTGCACTCCATTATTGGCATGATGAGGGAAGAGTACAGGGAGGTTATAACTTCTTTTTTTCTAGAGGCAATGCCCTTACTTATGAGATGAGCAATACAGAATGCCCTTCTTACCACTGTGGAGACATGGTGGTCAAAGGTAAGACTGCTGTTAACCTGTGTGCCCAGGACTCTCACCACTGAGTGCATACTTAAGGTGTTGCTATTGATGTGTTAGTTAGCAGGAACACCACTCTTACTGAAAGGAATGATAATACATTTTTTGCACTGAGTTTAAGGCCATGACTCTGGCACCAGTCATTTGCTTGTGTAAGACCCACTTGTAGGATGTTGACATAATTTGGAGATTCTATGACTGCTCCCAGTTTTTAGTCATTAGCAAACATTGTCAGCCACAGACCTTTAGTTTTTGCTTGTACTTTGGAGAAATAGATCTCGAACAGTAGGGGTCCCAGGACTGATCCCTGTGGAACACCACTGGTTATGGGTCTACTGTTGGAGGTGGATTCCCCTATTTTGACTATATCAGTTCTATCAATGAGTCAGTTAGCAACCCATCTAACGATATAAGGGTTGATGCCTAGTTGGCTGAGTTTGTCAATGATGCCAGAGTGGGGGATGTTGTCAAATGCCTTGTCTAAGTCCAGGCAAGCTGTATGCACAGATCTTCCCCTCATCTGGGGCCTTGGTAACTGTCTCGAAGAAGTCCACCAGGTTTAACAGGCATGATCTCCCCTTGACAAATCAAAACTGAGTAGGGTCAAGTGTTTGGAGATTTCCGATATCTTTGTTGATGTAGTCCATCATGATTCACTCCATGGCCTTGCAGATAAGGCTAGTCAGACTAATAGGTATATAGTTCCCAGAGTCAGTGGAAACATCACCTTTGTGCAAGTGACTAATGGTGGCTGTTTTCCATTCAGCTGGTATGTAGCCAGTGCTTAGACTATGATTGAAAAGGGTACCCAGTGGTGTTGCTAATTTATGTTGGAGCCCATGTAGGACACAGCCAGGGATGTTATCAGGTCCCATTGATGCTGTGTTTTTGGTCTTAGAGAGGGCATTTATGACCTGCTGTTTAGAGATACAGGGTAGGGGACAGGTAGTAGGGATGTCATAGGGTATGTGTGGTGGAGACAGGGACTGAACTTTTCACAGAACCTGTCAGCCAACAGGTTAGCTATGTTCACCAGCTCAGTATATGTGGTATCGTTAACTAACAGTTTGGCACAAATCTGGGACTTTCCTTTTAGGTTATGGATGTAACTATAGAATGCCTTGTGGTTGTCCTTTGTTGAGGAAGCAAATTTGGATTTGTAGTTTGATTTGGAGGCCTTCACAAGTAGTCTTATTTGCGTGTTTAAGCTGAGGAGGGATTGTTTCCAGTTTAGAGCTCAGTCTGTCTTACTCTTAGACAGCAATTTCTTCCTCTTACTGTAATGCCTGCTACTGGATGTTGTCCACCTGGCAGGTTTGTTTTTCCTTGAGGAGCTTGTTTTGGTCCTATCAGGTACAGCCAAGTTGATGTAGTTATACAGGTGTTTGTGTAAAGCATTGGTGTAGAGCTCGGCATAGTTGCCAATTCTATCTGAGGGAGGAGGTACAGTGAAGCTATTTATACCATCCCATAAGAGGTTATAATCTGCTTTGGAGAAGTTGTTTAGTTTAGTTGCTGCTAGAAGGGGGTCAGGAGTGATGGTTACTTTGAATGAGACTGATTTGTTGTCAATAGTAAACATAGTACAATCCATAATGATTTTCGAATAAGGTGTTGAATTCTCATTAACAAATAATGACATTTATCACACTTGACTCTGTTTAAAAGGGATGCCAATTCATGGAGTCTTATTTTGTGAGCTTACTAAATTAGTAGTATTGGCTTTTTGAAAAGTATTTGATTTGGAAGCTTTTTTTCATGAGGCTGTTGCTAACAGGAGTATGGATATGCATGCAAGTGTACAACTAAGAGAAGCTGCATAAAGCAGTAGTAACAGGAAGTAGTGGGCCACATAAGAGGTTTGGGAGGTTGTTGTTAAGAAAAAACAAAACAATTTTATTGTTCAGCTTGGCATTACATAAACCAGTTGAGGTTATGCTATGACAGAATTACTATGCAAAAATAACCACGGGAATAGCCTGAAAGCAATCCAAAGAAAATATATTACTGTGCATATTTTAAGAAATTGATATATTGGCCTAAAGTGTGGATTGCTATTTGTTTTTTCTTTTCTTTTTTTTTTTTTTTATCAGAATTCCTGGGAAAGTTGTGTCTTTCTGCTTTTCCCGGTTAGGGGTCGCCACAGCGGAACTCCGCTCCGCTAATGACTGGCAGTAGATTTTTACTTGCCGAGTTGCCAGCTCTGATGCACAATCTTCAACGAAGGTACACCTATTCACGCATGTCTCCCACACAGAAGACGCTTTAGCTGAGAATCGAACAGGACAATGTCTTACTGTGAGGTGACAACGCTACCGCAGCACTACTACCGCAGTCTTGCTAGTATCAAAAATCAGGAGTAAAAAAACATATGAAGGAAGAGTTTTAGTGGCACACCAGGCTACGATTTCTTTGTGTCTATTGTCATGTAAAGCTGACTGATTAGCTGAACTTAACCAAACTGGAAATGTGACATTCTGGCTCACTGAAGGAGGGGAGATGGGAGGAGTAACTTTGCCAGGAATTGAAACTAACAAAACTGCTCTTTGTAAAAAGTCTTTTTTATCTCAGTAATTTGTTGACACATTTGCAAGCTTTTTTCAGAGAATGTGTAGTGCATCAGTAGGAACAACATTTATAAAATTCAGTGCAGACCAGTCAATGACACTCGATCTGCAGACTCTTAAACTTGGCATTTTTTTGAGGTTTCCCATTATAAGTGAATGGAAGTCTAATCTGACAGCAAATGATAGGGCTATTTTTTCTCACTATCAGGGTTGTCATACTGCATTTTGGGACAGATTTAGCTTTCAAAAGGAAAAAAAACTCTCATCAGGATATCTGCCCCCATGAGGGCAGACAAGGGTAAAAAAAAATAAAATTGGGAATGAATACTTGTTTTGTGGCAAGCAGCTTTGAGAGGAGGAGAAATTCATGACTAGATAAAAAATATATGTTTTTTCATCATTTGTTCGTAGTGGTCCTTTAATGTACTTACTACATAGTGAAAGAAAACAATTTTAAACCATGCTCACCTATATCTGACATCATAAACTGTGCATTCATTTTCTTTTTTAGATAGTGCTACTGTATTTCCTTTTTCAGTCCAAACATCCATCCTCAACCCCTTTTTCCTATTTTGCACATGGGGTCACGGTGTCACTTCAACAGTGACAATCATCTAAAACCAAGGTTTACAGGACTGGGTAGCTAGTTCTGCCACAGTAGTTCATCCATACCACTCACACCTATGGCCAGTTTAGAGTGTCCAGTCCACCTACTGCATGTCTTTGGGAGGAAACCGGAGCACCCAGAGGGAACCCACCTGACAACAGGAAGGACATGCAGACTCCATGGAGAAGGCATCTCAGTTAAGAATTGAACCAGAGAACTTCTTGCTGTGAGGTGACAATGTAAACCACTGAACCACTGTGGCCACCCAATATTTCTTTCTATATTATTTTAATATTTGTATTTTGTTGTTCAGTCTCAGTCATAAATTTTTCCAGCATGTTAGAAATTACCAATGTCACTTCAGAAAAAAAATTCAGCTGCAAATGTTCATATGTCTTTAATGTTAAACCCTATTTGTAAAAATAATACTGTCCATAATACCAACTGTTCACACTATCATTACTTTTACTTTTTATTCTTACTTCTGGTCATCTTCTGTGTGGCTCTTGAGATGTTTGGTTCCTCTCAGTTCCTTCCTCCATTCTTTCTTGCCTTCCTGCAGAACTTCTCCTATCTTGTATCAAAACCCTTCTGCAGAAGTGAACCCTGAAATTAGCTACCCCAATAGCCAATAACACCTCAGTTGTTTTCCCTTCAACAGTTCCCAACCTCTCAGTGTCTTCCTCCTGTAATATTCTCTTCACCATGTTACTCTATCACACTTCCTCTCCTTCCTTTGGCACTGCCTCCTTCATCATATCTATAGGTTCTTATGCCTCAAGTGATACACATTTATGTAAATTGCATTCAAAAGATATATTTATTTATTTATATTTGTTTACCAGGTTAGTACACTGAACCCAGTGGTCCATTTGCTGGCACTGCCTAGGTGAATAGGCTCACATAAGAAATGAGCAAAACATATTTGCAGATAGAAGGATATGCTAAAAAACACAAATATAAATATATATACATATTTACAAATGCAAGTATATGGTACAACATATAGTTAAAGAAGCAATTTACAATGTCAAAACATGGATGGAAAAATAGAATTATACTTAAAGCTTTATAGACAAGATGTAGCCATGATGACTGAGATGCCTTATGTTACAGGCATATAGCATCTTATCATTATATAGAGAGGTATGAAGACAAAAGAAGATGTAAGTGAGAATAGTTACAGGAAAGGATTCCAGTGGGAGAAGATAAAGAAAAAGTGAGAGAGGCATGCAGAGGTAAGAGGAGTTGGAAGGAGAGGAAGTGTGAGAGATGCAAAGAGAACAGGGGAGTAGAATGAACAAGAGGCAGTAACTAAAGGGTTGACAAGATGAGAAAAAGAAGAAAACAGTAGGGAGAAAGGGATGCATGAGTGAGCTGCAAGATTCATGTAACATGACCTGAGTGTGCAGCTGCACTTTCAGTGAAGAGATGTTCCTTGAGCTGTTGTCTGATATATGTTAGGAAATAAGAATGAATGCAAAGGTTGTTGACTAATACTGAACTTGGAAAAAATGAAATAATGTTGGTCTTTTCCACTGTTCTATAGCCATTTAAGGAGTGTTTTAATTTATATCTACAAAACCAGTTGGATAGAACAATAATAAAGAATTTGAAAGTGACAGCATGGATTTTTGAGAGGAGTGTCTAGTATGCTCTATAGCCCTCTGATTGAGATATTTAAGCAAAATATCACTACAGAAAGCTTTAAAGAATTAGAACCGGATACGTTGTATAAGGAACATTATTACAGGATGTTTTAGATGTGAATTAAGAATGAAGTCCTACTTGTTACTGATTTTGAGAGTTGAGGTAGTGATGTAATTAAGGTTTATAATTAGGGATTAGGAGTCTCCTTAACCTGCTCCATTGAAACATTAGATTGAAAGGAACTGACAAGTCACCGATACAATTTTTTTATTTTCTATTTTCAAAGAAATTTAAAATATCCAAAAGATGTGTTTGGATTTACCCATACTGTACAGAGGAAAATATTAGTCCTCTGAGCAGAGACATATGAAATTGTTACATTCGTGCAAATGATTAATACAGTGCAGACAAAATCAAGCGCATATTTTAAATGTCTCTTTACAGATTTTGTGATCAGACTCTATAGAATGTGTAAGTTTCACTATTTAATTTGAATATTTTATTCAACATTTTTTTAAACATTCTTTGTATTGTGATAAGGGTAGCCTTTGCTTTATCAAGAGAATGCAAACGGGATCTCAGAGTGTTTTCCATGCTAGGTCTTCCTAACAACCTGGGCCTCCGCTGAAAAAGGGCACAAGCTCAGACGTACTAACCCGGTCAACAAATGTCAAATAAATAAATAGATAAATAAATAGAAGAACAGACACTTTTGATACATCTTCATGATCCTAAGTTTTATATTTCACCCTTTAGTGCCCCTTGCTTGTTTGCTTACTGGGCAGGTAAAATAAACTATGGTACAGATTGAATAAAGCCTATACAGTTTGCTAAAACCATGTGCGTACACAATAGCGCACTGTTTTATATTCAGTAAGTGACTCTACATGGTAAACATCATGGCATGCTAATTACAGCACAAGCAACTGAACTGAAAGCTAATCAACCAATCCAAGATGGAGGAAATATTTAACAAGCCATGAAGCAATTGTGTAACTTTAGTGCAGATTTTGCTTGCGAATTCCAAATCCTACTGAAATACAGATATGGAAACTAGTCTACATGGAAAGAATGTTAGGGGCTGTTGTTGCTCTTATTCATGTGTATGTGCAACAGGTCCAAGTCTATGCTACTGCTGCTGTTAATGGACCACAGCCAGGAAGGAAAGGGGTGTTTAGACCCCATTTAACTTTTCATGGACTGCACAAAGTGGAAATAGAGGGCTATTGGGTGGATAGAGACATACTACGGGAACTCTGCAAACCTCTGTCGTCTTCAAATAAGTGCAAGGATAAACCAAGGAGTACCATTACTGGTGAAGATTAAGACATGTGTAGCACTTAGAATATTAGTTACAGGAACCTTCCAGAGACCAACAGAGGACATACTAGGGGTGTCACCGGCATCAGCATTCAGGATTCTACATCAATTCCTGAATGCTATGCTACAACATGCAAGTGACTATGTATATTTTCCTCTTACACCTGAGGACAGAGCTATAACTATGCAGGAGTTCTACCCTGATGCATACTACTCTGAAGTCTTGTGTGCCAAAGACTGCACCAACATTGAAATCAAAGCACCACCAAGGGAACAGCGAAGGGTGTATATAGACAGAAAGGGCTTCTACTCCAATAACTGCCAGGTCATGTGTAATGCTAAGGGAATCATCCTGAATGTGTGCACTGGCAAAGCAGTTGACTCACATATCTGGCACAACTCTCAACTGTATCAGATCTTTTCTAGCGGGGATATTCCACAGGGTCATTTACTGGGGGATGCAGGTTATGCACTTGAACAGTAGTTGATGATGACCATCAGAATTGCGCACACACCAGCTGAAGAATGTTAGAATGAGGCACACACACAAACAAAAAATATCACAGAGTATGTGTTTGGGCTGCTGAAGTCATGATTCTTGTGCCTATATAATCAGGGGGATCCTGCAGTACAATCCCCCATACATGTGCTGTAATGTTCACTATCTGTGTCATTCTTCACAAGATTGTTCTAAGAAATAGCTTCAGCAGGACCACCAAGGGGAAGGGGCACACATCCCACCACCATTGGCAAGGTCATCACAGCCAAGTGCAAGTGAGGAGTCAGAGGGGGATTCACCAGCCACTGTGGGTGTAGACAGACATAGGCGTGCACAGTATGTTCTCACCGTGGTCCTGAGGCAATGGATAGCACACATGCTCACCACCTAAAGGGCTAAAATCTTCATCCTATGCACATACATACAGGAACATTGATGCCAGGCAATGCGCACAACCTTTACTTTCCTATGTAATGGCTGTGTATTGTTTGCATCAGACAGAGTTAGCCCCAAATTAAAATTCTTGCAATTGCTGGATATCCAAGGTAAGTGATGAACCAGGAATAGGAAATAAATGTCTAAGAATACAAATGAATAGCATATCCTTGCATACTCTTACTTGCTAATGAAAGTAAGTATAAAGTGGGTGATTTTTACATTAATGACGTCAATATGTGACAGCACTAACTTATGTCAATACATGTGCTCTTTATAAGAGGCCTCATGCATCAAAGATTCACACATTCATAACTCTCAAATTTACAGATTTTCACAGACTGTCCAGAGTTTGGCCTCATAGTTTTGTACTGGCAGATCATTAAAGACAGAAGTTAGAAAATAATGAGAGGAATTTCAATTTTAGACTTCATATCCCTCAGAAAATTCACGGTAATGCAAAACCTGTTATTCTATCAACTTTCTAAGTTTGTAAGGCCAAGATATATCAAAATTGTCCCTATTTTGGGGCCTTTGCCCCACTTTTATTTATGGATTGGTCCAGCTTTGTTGGTCTAAGAGGTTGGCAGCAATGTACATATGACAAAAACCTGTAAGAAAGCATTAAAATTTGTAAAAGAGCATCAGAAACACATATATACTAAGCAGTCAGTCAGCTATGCACTCTGGGCATAAAACAAAAGACTTATATATCCCTGAATCCAAAAGAGAGAAAATCAAGTGATATGGCACAGTTATCATTATTTGCACGGGGTGTTGTTGGGGGGGCAGGAGGCCAAGGCTGACACAAAAGGTAGTGAGTGCATGTAAGTAAGAAAGACAGACAGACATTTGCACAAAGTGTCAAATGACCACTAAAACAGAATGAGTCATAAATGTAGCTGTTTTGTGTGTGTGTGTGTGTGTGTGTGTGTGTGTGTGTGTGTGTGTGTGTGTGTGTGTGTGTGTATCTGCATGGACACTCAAGGTGAAACATGCGTGTCTGCAAGAACACAGTCAAGCTCTGTGCTAGCTCTACATTCTGGTATTATGGACAGGTTTGAGCCATGCATGGTAGACAGGACAGGTCATCATCGTTGTCCCAAACAGAGAGAAGGAGTTGCATTGGCATGTCCATGCCCATGGTTAAATGCACTGCTGCTACATGAACATGACTGATGTCTGCTGGATGAGCTCTCCTCACAAGTATGCCCAGGAACATGACACCATTGTGTACATCTGGGTGTGGACACCTTAACCACTGATGGAGCAGTGGAGGTAGTACCACTATAGAAGCATGATCAGGCATGCCCACATTGGCTAACATCATAGGATGATGCTGACCTACATCCTACAGCCAACATGGATGTCACCCACTCCCAGCAGATGTTCCATCACAGACACCGCCTGTTCCATGGTGTCATTCACCTGATCCATTGAATCAGCAACATGGTGGAAGCAGTCATGCTTGTCAGCATTTGCCACATCTACAACCCTAAGCATTTCCCTGGAGGCCCTATTGGAATGTGCCTGCATCTCCATGATAGCCCTAAACATATGCTGAGTGGCATGCAAAGACACACCAGGATCAGTTGGAGGGTGGACAACAGGCCTCTTCCAATCACCCCTAACAACCTTCCTGCATGGCACCTCTTCCACACTTTGGCTATGGCCAGAGTAAACAGACACTGAAGCCACAGTAACCACACTATCCTGATCAAGTGTCTCACCCTCCACCTGCCCAATATCTGAGGGCTCATTGGAATAGGTATGTGTAAGCATGCTGGCTGTGTCTGATGGAAATACAGGGGGTGGCTGAATGTCAACCTCAGTGACAGATTCACCCTTGGTACCCCCCAACTGTGCCTATGTTTGGTCACCAACATCATCAGAGCCTGCCAATACTCTGACATCAGGTGGTGAAAGTCCTATATTTCCACTGTCAGGATCACCTGTGATAATAAGCAACAAACACTCCAATTGTCCATGGGCCACTGCAGCTTTTCTCCTCTGGACTGATGAAATCATATCAGTGGCCCTATGATGCACCTGATCATATGTCATCCTGTCCCCTCCTACAGCATTGACATCATTCACCATATGGTTCCATGTCTGGATTCTCTCAGACATATCCCCATGTCCTCTCTCAAGCAGAAAGGCACCATGTCACCTAAATACTTGTACAATTATATAATTTTTGGAGTCACTGAAAGGAGGTTTGTGGGGACTGGGATGCTTGTGTGCTATAATCCTAGGTGATATAAAGCAGAAAAAGACGGATACTACACATAGATAAATGTCCTGCTTATATATACACGTATTATTATTTTTTCAATATTTCCCAACACAAAACTTTAGTTATTACAGTATAAAAGGTTATGTGATTGTAACATATCACATTCACACAGAAACCATGGTTTGATTCAAAACAAGGAACAACGAGAGCAAACCTCTTTATTTATTTATCTGTGGCAACACACAAATGGAATTGGGCTCTCCCACCCCAAAATGACATGCAAATGATAGTTTGTACCAAGCATGGAATAACACATCAGTCAATTGTTACAAGTTCTTTCAAAAATATTCTCACAAAATGTGTACACATTTACAACAGAAAAGTCATTTTTATATGATTGCCAGTCACCACTACCTGTGCCCAGCACTTCCCTAGAGGTGTCTATGGGCCATCTTAGAAGCCTAACATGCATGTGACATTGACAAAATAGGACATTTCACTGAAATAACATAGAAGAGTGCAAGATAAACAGTTATAACAATAACACTTGCGATGAAAGTTAATAAGGCTGTCTATCTGAGAAAGTAAAATGTCCTGACAAAAATGCCTATGCCATCAGTAAAATTCTAAGACACACATACAGATAAAAGTTCCATTTGCTAATGTATATAGATAAAAAAATATTTTCCTAGTAATGTGAGCAAATCTAGCATGCAATTGAAAAATCATCTGTGCAGATAAATCCAAATTAATAGCAACCTTCTTCTGTGTTGTCCACATAAACAACTCTCCTCATCTTCAGGTTCATTAGCTACAGGGTTACCTTTTTGTGTGGGTTCAGGTGTGTGAGCATGGTGAAGATGCAACTGAAGTGTGAATTCACTATAATTGCTGAATCCCAAACGTTTGGCTCTGTGTAGTAAGTGTAAACATAGTGCAGGCATTCCCTTGGTGTTTGTTGCTAATGGTTTGTAACTGTGAACGATTACTTGTAGGGAGAAGGAAAACAAAAGAACAATTCAAACTTCCTTATCTGCACTGGGTGTGTCACCCAGGTTACACTTACAAAGTGTAGAAGTAGTTGTATCAAGGTTTTAAATGCAAGTGAGCAGCACACATTTATCAGTTTCTGTTCCCTAACAGCTAAACTCCTGTGCCTTTTTTGAAAACTGTATATTATTGTCATGTAATATTCTCATACATTTTAAGGACAGTGATACAAAATGCCTTACAGACTGCATATCTGAGATTACAGCATAGATAAGAGAATAATGAACACAATACAAAGAAAAGACAGACCTGCATTGCTGCTGTCATTAGACTAAATAATTAACAAGTGTACAAACTGAGAGTGTACAAGTGTTATACGTCTTGGTAATACTGTGGATAAAAAGGGACTTGCTTGTATGTACAATTATTTGCATTTCTGCTGCAAAACTGTTTTTGTGACAGAGAGTGATAAGACACCCTTACTGTGTTTTGAAGGTTCATTGGTCTGACAGTTTAAATCCAGTGTTGTGTAAAAATCTGTAATGTGTGCTAAAATGTATTTTGTAATGCTTATTTTTTTTAATATTAATATTTGCACATCAGGCAGCTTAGTCCAAACATAGTGAAACAGATAAATCAAATTAATTTCATGTAATATACGTCTATGATAAAGACTGCATATTACACCTATGACTCAAGTGTGTGTAGCAAACCTGGTAAACATGATGAACTGCACAGTATATACTATCTGTAGATCATGGCTCAAGTCCCACATTATCTTTTAAGGATGAAACCTAATAAACACTTCTTAGAAGTATAATACAAGGTGAGCTTTGCCGGTCATATTTGTGCAGCACTTACTTTTGCTCAAACACAATCTAATGGCCCAGACAAGAAGCAGACATTCTCACTTCCAAAATGGATACATTATCACTGCATTTGCTTTCAATTGTGCAAACCCTCTATGTGGTGTTGCATGGTGGTCAGCAACACCTGCAGGTCCAGAACACCTGTAGACAGTAGTCAATTTCAAAATGGATACATTATTGCAACTTTTGCTTACCATCATGCAAACCATGGTCAGCAGGCTTCCACAACACCTGCAGGTCCAGAACACCTGCAGGAAGCAGACAGTAGACAATTTCAAAATGGATACATTGTATCACGTGTGGTTTGCCATTGGGCAAACACTCTAAGCATATATAGTCAGCCAGAGTAATGAATGTGAAAATATAGAGCTGCTGCTTAATTGTTACTGTGGCAGCAGTTGTAACGTAAGGGTTATAGTACAAGTGAACATGGGTTCTAATCCAGCTAAGGCCAGACTTTTCTTAATGGTGTTCCACTTTACTTTATATAAAAATGAACAGTAGAAAAATACTTACACATAGAAATAACTATCAATAGCATGTGCATTGAAAATACAGAGGATATCAGAGATACATTATATCACCCTATTAGCCTGATGAGTCTGATATGCAAAGCTATGGAATGCATCATCATGGACCTAATAAACAAGGATATAGGAAATCTCCAAACTCTGGATCCCACACAGTTTGGTTTTGTGAAGGGTAGATCATGCCTGCTCAACTTGGTCAACTTCTTTGAGTCAGTCACCTGAGCTGTGGATGAAGGCAAGTTGGTTTATACAGCCTACCTTAATCTGGCCAAGGCTTTTGATACCATTCCCCATTCAGGAATCACAGAAAAACTCACTAAGCTTGGCATCAACCCTTATATCACTAGGTGGGTTGCAAACTTGCTCACAGTTAGAACATACAGTATGAAAGTAGCTGACTCCAATTCAGACTGCCAATTAGTCACGAGTGGAGTCCCACAGGATTTGGTCTTGGGTCCTCTAATGTTTGGTATCTACTTCTCTGAAGTCCAGGCCAACACGAAGGGACTCTGGCTGACAAAGTTTGCAGATGATTGCAAGTTGGGAGCTAATATTAACTCCCCAAGTGATGTTGACATCCTACAGAATGGCCTCACTGTGACCAACGACTGGTGTCAGAACCATGGCCTTAAGCTCAATGCCACAAAATGTGTCATAATCCCCTTTGGGAAAAACCTGGTTCCCATGAATTATCACATTGATGGTAGTCCACTGAACACAGAAGACTTTATAAGAGATCTGAGAACACAGGTTGACTGCAACCTCTCTTTTGATCACCACATTGCCACTGTGGTCAGAAAGTCCTTTTATGTGGCACATCTCCTTACTAAGGGTTTTGCATCGAGGAAGAAAGAGGTCATTGTCTCCCTCTACTCTTCACTCATTAGGCCAGTCATTGAGTACAATGCCCATTTGGCATGTACCTCACTAGACACCTGCAACAACTGGAGAGGCTGCAAAAGCACCTCACAAAGAGGATCCTAGGCCTTAAACACTTATCCTATATGGACAGACTCAAAAAACTTCAAATATTCTCTGTCTCATCTCACCTATTTAGAGGCAATCCCTGCTTGACTTACAAAGCCATGTCTGACCCAGCTCTGTTAGAAATGCTACATCTAAAGAAATCCCAATCCCTCCGCACCGCATGCTCTAGAGACCTTAACCTCATTACCACAATTAACAGAACATGCTGGAGGGACAGGTTCATAATCCAGAGACTGCCCATGCTATGGAACAGACTTCCCATACATGCCAAGCAGAGCACCTCACTGACCCTCTTCAAGAAAAATCTTGATGAATGGATGGGAAACAGAAAATTCACCCCAGGGATAACACCAGTGGCTCTACTCGACAGAGGCACTGGGAACTAAGGTCGGGTGGCATTATGCCAGGGTAATCCTATGGCTAGGCTTGTAAAGGCCCCAGGGCCATTAGCCTAGCACACACATATGAACCTATGTGTAACTGTAGGTATCAGCACAATTATGGTTCTACAGTTAGACACTGATTTTCTGAACATTCATGTCATACACATACATGGCTAAACACTCAACTCTTTAATGTACATGTATAACTAATGAGCAGGTCTGACAAACAAGGTCTCATTTGTAATGCACACTCAGTACAATGACTATAAAAAATACACTTCTAGCCCAACCTTCCTTGTGGCAACCGGTATAAGTTAATGCTCACAATACAGGTAAGCCAGAGTTCTAATCTAGTACATTCCCAATTTTATTAAAGCTTGTCCACTCAATTTAGAAAATATAAAACAATGCAAATATAATTAAAAATAGCAATAAGTATTTATAGCGCTGGGACTGAGGGTATACTGACAATTATGTTTCTGTAATTATAATTGTCTTTTCTGACCTTGGATGGACTTTACACTTCAATGGCATTCATACACACATGACTGTATAAACCAGAGCCTTGTCAGGTCACACACAAACATGGATAACCCCTCACTCCGTCATGTGTATTTATATATAATTAAAAAGCATGTCTGACAAGCACATCTTCTGTGGCAAGGACAAGCAATCACCTATGTGGAAGCATATGTTTTGTCTATTTTGCATAGGTTTGAATCCCAAATTATACAAATTAATTTTATCAGTGTGTAAAGCCACACCAAAAACATGTCAGGTCTAAAATCTATGCCCCCAATACATGTCTACAAAGTAAAATCAAACAGTTATAGCAGCAACCAACCCATAAGTAATGCCAATTGTCAAATTAACTTCCTATTTCAAAAACTGCTTTCCTCTCTGTTTGGCACTGTTGCCCTCTGCTTAACATTTTGCAAACTCAGTTAGCATGGTTGTTCAGAAATGCGATAACACGATTTGGCAGGAAAACACTCAACTGCTGCTGTTTGACCTGAGTGGACATGTCTGGAGCTAGAAGGGAAGAGTGCCTAATTTGGAGCTCAAAGGCAGGGTGTGGAAGAGTTCAGAATATTTATTGGACTCCTTGTAAAGCTCCACAGCCAAAAGCTGTTGCAAGGTGGCTATACCGGATCTTGGTAAAAATCTGAGGCTTGGAATACTCTGGCCAAGGCTGCCTCTAGTGGGACTGACAAGGGACTTTTGAATATCAATGCAGGCACCACTATAATGACCTAAAAAGGTGCAAGCAGGATATACTCAACCACTGGCTGGATGGGTTTAGGACTGCTGAGATCCCACCATATTGTTAATATACAGATAAAGATAATTTAAATTAGATAGAAAGCTGGATATAGGCAAGACCAGTATCCATAATGCTCTTTTCTTTTTCTCTCCTTTTTATTCTACAGCCAAACAGGAGATTGCAGTGAACAGGAAGCCCTTCCTAGTCATTTAGAAAGACTTAGGGAAGCAAGGGGTATGTATGCAGCACAACATGAGTATTATTTTTTCTAAATTATTGTTCTTTTATACAGTAGTAGCAAATTAAGCATGCGTATCACAACCGTAAAATCAGGCATGAATGCTTCAGTCTGTAACACAAGCTAACTGTAGGAGTCAGTTGCAATACTGCATTTAGATGTCGTGTTTCCAAATCCCACAGCTAACAGATATATCATAAAATCACTTAAAAAGGTTACATAATAATTTCAACAAAATTGGCATACTTGCCATGCTGTTTAATGAATCTGTATTATTTGATCAAGCATATGTGCAATATATGCATATGTAAGGATTACTTGGAGCAATCATCAGTTTTAGTCTGCAGATGTTAAAAAGTATACTTAAATGTAAAAGTAGAAATAAATTATTTATATTGTACTAATTGATTGTATGTCACATATAAAAATCATAAATGGGCACTGCCTCCCTCAGAATATCATCCCATACATAGCTCTCCACTTCACACGTGTCTTCTCAACATACTTAATTTGGTCCAATTGGGTCTACAACGTGATCGTGTCACTCATCATAGTTGAAGTGACAGTCCAAATTCAACCAATATTCTATACATATTCATTTTACAATGTTAAAGAAGTGGATAGTTATGGCTCTTTCCTACCTCCTTTCTGTACATCCCTATATTGCTTTTCCTTTGTTGTTCCCCATACTTGCCCCGATTTCACAACTTTACTATCTACCTCATTTTAACACCTTTAATCTGGTAAAACAAATAAAATCACACACCACACACATGAATAAGAAATTCCCAGTGAAGCCCTTCACTTTTTGTCTCCTTTGATTTGTTGGTGTTTCGCTTTGCACACCAATGTCAGGTGACAGTGAATGGCTCTTCACATCTAATGGCATGGTGCGGTTACCTCCGTGCAATACTACTTAAACCTACTGCACTAATGGAACACACAGTTAAAGAAGAATAAAGGCACATATATTAAAAATTTCATTTAAATAACTATTTTATTTAGCCTGATGACTGTATCAATATGTAACTCCATACATGTACTGTTGACATAAATCACTTGAGTACTGTTTGTTTAAATACAGTACTTCAGTGTACTCATTCCCTCTCACATTTCAAATAATTATCACATGTATAATTTAATTACATCATAAATACATATTTAAAATTATCACATAGAGCTGGATTTGAACCCTGTATCATCTGGGCTCAACGTAAAAACTCAGTGCTGTTAAACCTGCTGCCACCATGTCAGCTAAGCAGCTGGTGTGTTTGTTTTACACCGTACTATCCAAAATGCTGACTGCCACACCTTGCTGCTTAACATGTTTGCGCAGAGAAAAGCAAACCAATAGAAATAAAAAAATGTTATCAGTGAAGGAGAGGCTTAACTAAGCACAAATGGGAAAAGCAGTATAAATATTTTTTTAAGGTCATACAATTTATGACACAACATTTCCAATATGAAGTAGTTATGAACACCACAGTATCCGTTAGCTGTGTCTACCATAGCCAGTATGGATAAGTACTTCACAGCTTCAAGCAGGAGTCCTTAAGTGTGTGTCTCACATGCTCAAACACTTTGCCATCAATTGCATAAACCAGTTGCTCAGTGGTAGACTATGGAAAGTGCTTCTAACCATGTACTACTTATGTTTATGCATAGTTACTCTTCATCCCATTAAAGTCCATGTGAAAACACAACCAAAGGGAAGGCACTTTTTAATGACTGAACACATATCTACACTGTAGTCATGCACTTAAAAGTTGGTATCTCAGTTCTTGTTCCCAAATATTAATTATAATACAGAAATAAATACCACAAATGCTTTGTTATGTACCATGTGCATCTTTATACTGACAATACACATTAGATTGTCTAATACTTGTACTAATGTGAACAGCAATTATTCACAAATATGAACACATAAATATGATCACAAAAATGTGTGTGCCAGTATGTGACTATTTAAGTGTGTAATGTATACAACATACTGAAAAAAGCAGAAAATGTCTAATTTCTGCTGCATGCATTCCTAACAGATGTTTGCATATAGTTTGTAAAGCTATGTCTTTAAGTATAATGCACATTAGAAACACAACAGGAAGTAATACATCCACACTTTGCACACCAATCTCAGAATAAGATATGTCTTTAAGGACTAGTGTAGTATGCTGTTCCTGATATCACTATTTCTTAGTCCTGTATTGTATATTGCTCCATTTAATTCATACTTTGCTGTTCAAAATGTAATGTAATGCTTTATAGTGTATGTATAATGCTTGAAGAATGTATGTCCCATATGATTCTATAGCTATGTATAATGCTTGTCCTGGGTCTATATTACGTGATCAAAGAGTCAGTTCATCGAATGGCATTTTACAGCGAAAATGCCATTCAGCAAACTACTACAGTGAGATCTCAGTATAGTGAAGATAGGAATATTTGCACTTTCCTCACTGTAGACCAATCTCAGAGTTGGTATGTATAATTAGCAGGGGGTGAGGTGGGCACAGCCCCCCACAATAGCAAGTTCAAGGTCCTGCATTTTTGGCTTTTAGGCCATTCGATATTTAGACTATTCTGTGTTCTAATATAGACTCCCTTGTCCCATGTGATTCTATGTTTGTACTGTGTAAGAGCTATACACTGTCCGGAGCTTTTCTCCCTGGGCCTCCGATTATTCAGGTAAACAAAGGAAAATAAATAAATAAATGTCAACCAGATCATATAATGATGATGGCACCATCTATAAAGGCTACTCTGACAAGGGAAATATATACTTCAGTGGTGTTGCAATCATCACATGCTAACTGTGTTTTGCAGATGGGAAAGAACTAATTACATGTGTGTTAGATTAGCACAGCAACCACATTATGTGTGCATCTTTATGTATGTGTAAGTGTGTGTACACAGTCACAGAGACATCAGTCTGTATCCTACTATCATCAATACAGTAGCATGCAGAACTTAATATTTTGACAGTCACACATGGCTACCCATCCATTTCATACAGGCCTCCCAACAATTTCTCCAACAAACATGCAACGATGATGTCATCCACTATAAATTGTCAGCAGCATTGTAAAAGTCAGACTTGTAATATGGAACTTGTGTTAAATACTGAGTTCTCTAGCTGGTATACTTAGGTAGGGGTTCTAATCTCACTGCAGTAGCTTGTGTGTGTGTCTACTCAGAAGAGTGTACCTGTGTTTCCTGCAGTCAGCATTACAGTATCATGGAGTACAAATATTTTGACAGTTGTACATGCCTACATATCCATTTCAAACAGGCCTCCCAACATCTTCTCCCAAACAGATAATGATGAAGTCATCCACTATAAATTGACCAGCAGTTTGGTAAAAGACTTGTTCCATGGCACTTGCATTAAATACTGAGCTCTTGAGCTGGTATATCTAGTTAGGTAGGGGTTCTACTCTCACTGTGATCAGCGTGTGTGTATGTGTGTGTGTGTGTGTGTGTGTGTGTGTGTGTGTGTGTGTGTGTGTGTGTGCGTGTGTGTGTGCGCATGTACGTGTGTACTCAGAAGACCATAACTGTGTTTCTTACTGTCAGCATTATAGTCCCATGGAGTACAAGTATTTTGACAGTTGTACATGCCTACACATCCATTTCATACAGGCCTCCCAACATCTTGTACCAAACATACAATGATGATGTCATCCACTTTAAACTGTCCAGCAGCATTGTAAAAGTCAGACTTGTGCAGTGGTGCTTGCATTAAATACTGAGTTCTCTAGATGGTGTATTTAGGTAGGAGTTGTCATCTCACTGTGGTCAGCTTGTGTGTGTGCACTCAGAAGAGTGAAACTGTGTTTCCTACAGTCAGTATTACAGTCCAATGGAGTACAAATAGTTTGACAGCTGTACATGCCTACACATCCATTTCATTCAGGCCTCCCAATATCTTCTCTCCAACATCCATTGATGAAGTCATCCACTATAAATTGTCCATCGGCATTGTAAAAGTCAGATGTGTGCCATGGTGCTTGCATTAATTACTTTGCTTAGTAAATAGGTAGAGGTTGTATTCTCACTGCAGTCAATGTGTGTGTGTATGTGCTCACTTGGTTAACTTTTGAGAGATCATTTTACACCAGCATGTCAGACACTGCTTTTACCATCTTCCTCCCACCACACACTGCTGATGTTATTAGCTATAAAGTGTTGTTGGACACTGAAAAAGCTAGATTTGTGCTGTGTTGCTTGCATTAATTACTGTGCATTGTAAATAGGTAGGGGTTCTATTTTCACTGTAGTCAACTGATGTGTGTCTGTGTGTTCATATGGTTGACATCTGAGATAGCATTTTACACCAGCATGTGAGACACTGCTATTAGTGTCTTCTTCCTAACACACACTGCTGACATCATCAGCTATAAAGTGTTGGATGTTATGAAAGCAAGACTTGCACTGTGGTGCTTGTGTTAAATACTGTGCTTTGTAAATAGTTAGATATGAGTGATATTCTTACTGCAGTCAACAGTGTATGTATTCAGCAATCACTATGTTGGCAATTTTTGAATGGTATGTGAGTTCACAGCTATGTCAGACCCTCCTCTGAACATCTTGTTGTAGCATACACTGATGATGTTAACCTGTATAACATGCATCCTGACAGTATTCAAGACAAACCTGTGCCATGGCAGTAACATTAACTACTGCGCTGGCAAGCTACTTTAGCTACACATATAGTGCTTCCATTCTCACAGCAGGCAACCAGAGTCTCTATACATATAAATATGACTTTTGAAATAAATTTCCATAAGGATATGACTCCACATCCAAGTCCTACACTCCTCCCAACATGTTCTCCTCAGTATACAATGATGATATCATACTCCATAAAGTGCGACACGACAGTGTTACAGTCAGACATATGTGGTGTTGCTACTGTTACATTGCATGGAATTCATATTCTGCATCTACATAGGTGTAATGTAAAAATTAGGCACAGTCTGCTACTGTGTGCGTGTGTGGCCAGTGGTACATTATGGTCATTGTATTAACTTTTGAACTCCCCTTCATTTCGCTACCATTTGTGGAACATGTCATGTAGCCCCATGCACCCACCATCCTCCATTTTCCTCTGACCACATTACATCCTTCCTGAAGATGAGTGGAGGATGTCCTCATGTCATATATGCATATGCACATCATGAAGCAGAGTCCTTACATGAGCATCTGCAAGCCATTTTCAGACCACTACATATGTGATTGCTAATTCTGTCAGGGTGTGGTACACATGTCTCATATTGACAGTGGCAATATGTAATGTAATACAAGAAATACACACATACACACAATAGTCTTACTATCTTCCATAATACAGATGTAGGGAGATTGTTTTCAATGACATAATAATGGTTAGGATTTTATATGATGTTGGCCACTAGCCTAATAATGTCCTATGACACTATGAACAATTGACATGTTGATGTTGCTGTTACTGACGTGCTATATTGAGGTGTGGATGTACAGTATGGTTACAAGAGGGTATTAAAATCTGTGATATGAACTAATGTGTTGATAGCCATTGCATTACATGATCCTATTATAACAGCTGTAAATAATGTGCCTCCTGAGAAGTGTTGACATGGTATGCTACACTTTTATGTATACTGTTGGCTTATTAGAACATGTGGAGCAGATCAACCATTTACACAGTTTACATTCTGCCATGACATGACAGTGACACTTGCAGTATGGCACAGGTCTGCATGTGTCTACATGCCAGCATTAAATGTTCTATGACAGACATCAATATGAATTCATATTGATTACATGGTCACATACGTCCTGTTTCATGCACATATTGTTATGCTGTTATATATACAACAATGAATGTTTGGATTCAATTGCAACCTTGTGGAATTGTTTGTATGAGCAGTTGTGTTGCTATTCACAAGGATTACTGAGGTGGTCAGCAGCACCAATGTGTGACTATTAGTATTTGTTTCAAGAAACATTTTGCATGAACCACAAACAACTGATCAGTAATGTGTCATTACATGGCATCAGGCCACTCAAATGCAGCTTTCCCATGAAACACATGCATATGTTGTGCAATTAAAGTAAGTACATTACACTGCTACAGTTGTATGACTGTATGAATAGTACTAGTGCATGGAATGTGATGTATGACCAAGGTTGTATTTGGGGTCTTTTCACAAATCATTTATTCCAATAAATGTGAAATATTAAGGAGTAATATACAATCAAGCACAGATCAGTATGTGGATGACACCAGACGTACACAAATAGAGTAAACAGACAATCTGCTAGCTGACAGTTTGTCTCACACTTCACCTCCATGTCGCCATTGGCCATCAGCCATGGTGTACATGCAAACATTACTCAGTTTTTATTCTCAGAAGAGAAGCTCATCTGTTTGCTCCCTACAGTTAGTAACACAGAACCAATGGGACCTGACAATATAATAGAATGCCTATAGCATGATTTAAAACCTGACCTACCTGACACAGTTGGATCTGTACTTCAATACAACCTCCAGACAGCCTATGTTCCCATAGAAGGGTGAACAGCAACATGCATCTGTCTGACTGGATGGGACTTTCACCTGATGCATGGAGGTATAGACCCATCCTGACTCTCCTTATCTATCAGGTAGTCCAATGAGTTACCATGGACTTTCTTTAAAAGGAAACAGGCAATATTCCAACTGTGTACCAAACCCATGTTTGATTTGTTAAGGCTACATCATGTCTGTAACATCTGTTCACTGTCTTCAAGAAGGGTACCAAGGGCATGCATGATGACAACACTATCATCCTGTGTAACTTGACCTGGCCAAAGCATTTGACACAAATCCAGTCAGGCATTACAGAGATACTGTTTCACATGGCCATAAACACCTACCTCACCAAGTGGGTAGATAACTAGATCACATATGTTTCAGATAAAAATGTTGCAGTGTGTGAAGTAACCTCTATCTGGAGTCCAGTGACCAGGTCTATAGATCAGAGCTCTGTGTGAGGCCCTTTCCTGTTCACTATTTATATTTCAGATATCAAAAATGACATACACATCCTTTTTCCAACCAGCTTTGTGGAGAATTGCAAACTGTGGACAATCATTGAGTCCAAGTGTGGGAATTGTATAATGCAGAAAGTATCGGTACACACAAAGGATTGCTGCCACAACCATGGGAACATGGGAGATGAAGAAAAATCTTTGGGGGAACAGCTCCATTATGAAAGCATATACACAAGCTAATTGCACTATAGACAACATACCCCTATGAGAAGACCAAGTGGTATGTGACCTGTGTACTCAAGTAGATGGTATGTAGAACATCCACCACCATGTGCCTACAATGGTAAACACTCCCTTGCATGTAGCAAAACTCTTGAGTATGTGCAGAACATCCAGAATAAAGGGCATTGCTAATTCCTCTTTCAGCCCTCATCACACCAATAATTGAGTGCAATGCACCCTTCTGCATGTACCTCCCAAGACATCATCCTGGGATGAATTACTCAAGTTTAGGGGTTGATGGTGCAGAACCCCCTTCAAGGTGCTATATAAGATGCATGTGTGATAACTGTTCCTGTGATGCACACAGTAAATACATAGCTGATTGACAACACTTATGGCATGGGTTACATTCTTGAGAATGTGGATTATGCCATGCAAACCTGTCAACTATCCAGGATTGCTCATAATTCACATACAGGTGTAACAGTGTCCCTCTGAACACCTCTGGCAAATGTTAAATTTGGAGGAAGGTGTGCTTGATTCCTCTAAGAGATTGCTGACAAATCAGAGTAGTTGTACAAGTGAGTTCTTGCAGAACCATCTATGACCACTCACAATCCATATGGTATGTCAAAAACATGGGATTAATGGTGGTATTATGCTGATATTGTTCATGATTGTGTGTGCTTTTGTCTACTGTTGTCCATGAGCATGTTGTTATGTGTCTCTCTTGGTTGAGACCTATGCTGACATTACAGTCATATTCAGGCAACTCATTATGCACAGCTTCACAATATGCACCTACCCCCTTCTGTATACACCATCCTTGATAAATGTAATCACCAGTGTTCATGTCAGGATGCTTCTATTACAAATAATACTTTCCACTGATATGTCATCTTGTGTGACAGTCACAGAATATTCAATAACTGTGTGATCTGTATACGACTATATCCCCACAGGAAGTATACACAGCAGTACGTACTGTATCATGTAGGTATGTGATTAGTGTTCATGTTACAACAGGCTTAACTTTGTGGTGTACATATATTGACATGCCCTCATCTGCTGTACATTGCAATGTTTCACCTGTCCTCTTCCCCATGTTCATTCCTACAATTCATCTGTGTGTTCCTTTTCAATACACACTTCCCCTGAACCAGTCTATATACCCTTGCTAATCAGTTGCAATACTTTTATTCCGTATGAGTAAAGTATGTGTGCACACTACTCTGCACTTTATACACTTTCATATAATGTGTTGGAACTGTATACGTTGCTTTATTAAATACCTTGGTAGTCATTGTAGCTTTCAGCAGAAACCGCAGACCTAGTTTGCCAGTAGGTAAACAGGTGTACATATCTGCAGGTGTTCATGTTGCTTTACATGGTTTCCTGGCCATGAAATTTCGCCTGTTTACGTTTAAGCGTGATATGCTGTATGCTTATGTAATTAGCGCTGCTGCTCAACTCGCAAACACATAAACTCCATGTAGGCTTGGCGCAAAGCCTGCACAGAGTTTATTGAATCCCACGATATTAGTTGGATCCATATGGTATCACATTAACACAGTGTTAAGCTAATACCAGATAGGGAAAAAATAAAGCAAAACACACAGGTGTGCTAAAATAGAAGCGGCTAAAGAAATAAGGATAAACAGCATGAATATTCAGACCACTGCTCTTCAGGAATGCAGCTGAGATGAAAAGAAATCTTTGTAAATGAAGAACAGTGATGTACCTAAGAGTCTGTGAAAAAAGGAAAAGAGCTTACATATATCATCATGCAGTAAGTGCTGATATCTAAAGCTGGTGCAGACATCAAAAGAAAACAATATAGGAGATGGAAGGCATAGTGAATGGGTACCCAGTAAGTTAGACACATTATTGCATCACTGAAAGGGGGTTGCAAGAGAGAAAAAAATAGTAAATAGCAATCAGAGGAGCACCCAACAGCTACACTGTAACATAAATCAGGTATGGAGGGGCAGTGCATTTTTTGTGGACAAACCCCCCCTTTATAGAGACAGAAAGAGAAATACAAGCATAAATACACAAATATACATGGGTGTACTACATTTATTCAAAATCATTTAAGGTTGACTCTAACAATATTGACTACAAATGGTCAAAAACAATGTAACTGACACATACACTGGGAAACAGCCTTGATGCATGCAAAAATCTACCTTTGAAAAAACAAACAAAAACATAATTTTTTTGCAGGTAGCAAGCCACTCTGTGCCACCACAATCCCTGCTAACTATATATACTAACTCCAGGATCACACATGGAGTAAGGGAAAACTACTCAACCACCTGGATTTGTGTCATCTCTTACACCTGTCAATCAGTAGCCAAGTCAACTATATGCAGTCGACTAGGTGGCTGTCGACTTACACACTCGACTTTTACAACAGCACCTATATATAGATAGATAGATAGATTGTAGATATAGATATAAATCAATATAAATGTAGAAATACATGCATACATAATATATATATATATATATATATATTATATATATATATATATATATATATATATATATATATATGGATCTACCTTACTAAATCGACAAGTTAAAACAGCGAAAACGACTTCACCGACGCCAGAAGATCGCAAATCACTTCACCGATGCCAGAAGATCGACAAGGCAGAAGACCGACGGAGGAAGACACCGACGCTGAGAACACTGCGATGGGGAAAGGATGTGTAAGTATGCGGTAGTGACGGATGATAGGGTGCGAGTAAGGTAAGTGTGCGATGTTGACGGTGTGTAGGGGTAGGGGTGGGATAAGTGAGTTAGGGTTAGGGCGCGGGTTAGGTAAGGGTGCGAGTAAGGTAAGTGTGCAATGTTGGAGGTCTGTAGGGGTAGGGGTGGGATAAGTGAGTTACGGTTAGGGCGCGGGTTAGGTAAGGGTGCGAGTAAGGTAAGTGTGCAATGTTGGTGGTCTGTAGGGGTAGGGGTGGGATAAGTGAGTTAGGGTTAGGGGGCGGGTTAGGTGAGTGTGCGATAGTGACGGACCTTAGGGTAAGGGTTTGGGTTAGGGTTGTAGATAGTTGTGTATGTATGGGTTAGTGTTGGTTTGTAAGGATTTTGGTGTGCTTGTGTTGTGTGTGTGGGTTTTGGATAGGGGATTTGTTTTGTTTGTTGGTGTGATGTGTCGGGTGTATGCGATGTCGTGTTTGTGCACTGTCGATCTTCTGGCGTCGGTGAAGTGATTTGCGATCTTCTGGCGTCGGTGAAGTCGTTTTTGCTGTTTTAACTTGTCGATCTAGTAAGGTAGATCCATATATATATATATATATATATATATATATATATATATAGGGAAAGTAAGAAAACAGGGATGAAAAGAATAATAACGGAGGAATGGAGGGTGGCATACAGATACCCATGGAAGACTACAGATATAATTGGAACAGATAGAGACACACAATGAGCGAAACCTGGGAGATGTTTACACATAAAAAAACAAAGGGTAAACAAATGTCTAGGG
This sequence comes from Protopterus annectens, assembly GCF_019279795.1. Taxonomy (NCBI): domain Eukaryota; kingdom Metazoa; phylum Chordata; order Ceratodontiformes; family Protopteridae; genus Protopterus; species Protopterus annectens. The sequence continues at coordinate 392,662,818 of NC_056728.1, forward strand.
ATAGGATTTGGTACAGGCAGCCTCTAGCTGCTGACAGGTATAACAGCACTTTACTAGGTCTGAGATATTGGTGACAAAAGTCACACCCACATTTGTTTATCTGATGGTATCAGCATGAGCCTGCTACTTACTGTAGGAGCGGATGTTGGATAGCAATCCAGTGTAGGTCATCACTTCAGCATTTGATAAGGTCATACACAAAATACTGATCAATAAATTAGTACAACTAGGTACTTATGTACTGTTAAGATGGATAGCTGCATGGCTTACAAATAGGACATGGCAAGTATCATACAGCAACTGGACTGATGAAATCCTTGGTTACAGTCAAGGTGTCCCACAGGGCTCTGTTCTAGGCCCTTACTTGTTTAAATATCTTTCAGGCCTAACTTCTTCATCTGAGGTGTTCTGCAGTCTATATGCAGACAATCTGAAATTGGGTAAACTGATTACACAAGCTAAAGATAAGGCATGTCTGCAAAATAACTTGACTAAATTGACCATTTAGGCACAGGAGAATAATATGCTGATAAATACAACAAAAATAAGACAAATTGAAAGGTGAATATTTAATATATCACACAGTGATGGAAATTGTAGACTAATTTAAGGACCTGGGTATATGGGTGGATTCAGCTATGCGTTTTTCTAATCATGTCAACCATTTGGTTAATGATAGTTATAGAACTATAGGTTGTATAAAAAAGATTTATAAAGTCTAGGAAATAAATCAAAAACAATGAAGTAGTTGTTTCTTAGTTACATTAGACCCAAACTTGAGTATGGAATAACAATGTGGACACCCTATAAGAAAACAAGCAGGAGTAAACTGGAAAGAGTATAGCAGAAATATACCAAGGGTATCCATGGATGTGAAAATGTAAGTTATTATGAAAGACTAAAATATCTGAACGTGTACAGTGTCTCTTACAGACACCTAAGAGGAGCTCTTATTCAGGTATATAGGGCATTTAGAGACAACTACCTCTGGAAATGATTAGGGATATCAAAAAGTACTACAGAATCATCAGACAACCTATGTAGAAGATTCTATAGGAATGAGAAGTGTATTAATTGGTTCTCTGACAGAGTAGCTGATGCATGGAACAGACTACCAAATGACATTAAAGCAAGTACTAGTTCAGATATTTTTAAGAACAGCATGGACATTTATTATGGGAACAAATGCTTTGGTATATTGGCAAGCTAGAAGGGCATTAATGCCAGTGCTTGAAATATTTGTATGTATGTATGTATGTATGTGTCACTTAGTCAGCTGCATCCTCCATTACTTACACAAGCTTTGCCTTAGCAAGATCCAGGATTTGGTGTGAGCTGCATTTCCAGAATGAACCACAGCTCTAATGAGATGAGACACCCCCACTCTGCTCATTGGCCTCAGCCCCACCATGGCCAGGAGGCAACAGGCTGCAGCTGATAAGTCTCTGGCCCTGGTGAATGCTGACTGGAGATGGGAGACAAAGGTTGGAAATCTGACATAAGTGATGAGGATCCATAGGTAAAATGGCAGACACAAGCCAGGCGATGACATACAAGCCACTAATCCCACATTGCCTGAATTCTCTGCTGCCTCCTGAGCCAGTTAACAGTATTCTTTGAATGCTGTGCCAGTGCTGTCAGACCCAAGGGATACACAAGCCATCATACAATCCTTACAGGTGTGAGGAAATGCAAATGACTGCAACAATTCAGCTTGACACATATGTTCAAGCAAGCAAAAGCCTGAAATTGTTCTGAGGGCTCAAGACAGAACTATTAACAGTTTGTTCATGGGCAAAGTGGCAAAAAACAATCTGTTCCCACAATGTAGGAAGCCATCCACATTACGACAGTTATTTAATAAAGGAGCAGAGACAGATGCACCAAGGATGTTAGTTGCACTGAAACAGGTGCAGCTACATTAAACACAGCCATGTACAATAATGCAGAAGGCATGGCACTCACTACGCCCCAGGATCAAAACCCTTAGACTGGTCCAATAAAACAACACAGTATTCGAACACAATAGTTGCCACTAACTGCATGCATAACATATAGGCAATCACTAAGAGCAGCCAACCTGGACAATCCTCGGATCTAAAAAGAACAGAAATTCAGGAAGACCTCTGTAGGACACAGTGGTACAATTTATTAAATCAGCACTGTACAAAGCAGACACGGTAAATATTTATTGTACAATTTGGGGTATACTTGTCTAATATTTGCTTGTGATATCCAGAGATCTTGAGTGCAAAGGCAATGGATGTCATTGTACCAAAGTCTGCACTTTTCAATGAGAGGGAGAATGCATCTGCTCTGGACAGCAGAGCTGACAGGTCATACCAAGCATTCTCTCTCCTGAACAGACATGTAAGACTCCAAAAAACTCCATGAACTGGCTGTGCAGTGTTCTGCTTTACACTCCAGGCTGGAACTATTCATGGGGCACTATCACTGGCAGCCATACCCATGTCAGTGTAACAAAACAAACAATAGCATGAGAATCATGCCATGCATGGAACTTTGAGTCACATGTAACACAAGTTCTGAAAGCAAGGGCCAGCATCTGTTGTGGGCTAACTGTCCAAATGGACCAGAATCCTTCCAAAGGAGAAAATCCCACAAAAAGGTTTCATTGAGAGGATCGATGTAGACAGAAGAGGCTGGACAAGTGCATCCCTGTAAAGAATGAGTACTTGCTACAGGCACTCATGAGATATGACTAATGGCCGTTCAGGAAAGGGAAGTGTCCATTAGTCTCTGTGAGAACGTGTGCAGAAACAATGGTGCATGATGTCAGTGCCATGGGTGAGAGAAATCCCACCATGCATCAGTGTAAGAAGCATGTAAACAGAGTGATACTAAGGGCATTACAGAGGCATATAACATAAGAGCACAAAGTATGCTAATAAGATGTTGCCCTCCATCATGCTTTACACTTACTGTAGATAAATTACTTCTGGCATCTGTGAATGATGATGATGATGATGAGGAGATGGATATCATGCTTGAAGGTGTTAACATTAACACAGGATCTGTGAGTGGCCACATGCCATGTATCTTACTAGAAGACTAGATATATAAGTTTTGATACTACAAATGGCATAATGCGCCCATGCATGTTCCAGAGCCATGGTGGTTGCACCAACCACTGCTTCTATCAAACTAATGAACATTAGTCATACAGGCTCAGAGTACTGTTGTCACAAGTTGGTATTTCATATTTGGCTGAGGGATGTCATCTGTCAATAACATGCTCACCAAGAGGCATGAGGGCTTGTGAGGCAAGCATTATCATGCAGTATTGCTATGCATGTATCCATAGGGCACACCTCTGCTACCCTGACACCTGTACAGGCTGGGACAGAACATCACAATGAGGCCAGTCACTTGCCAGGGTCTTACAGTAAAGACAATACACACTCTGATTTGCAACCTCAGAACAGATTGACACTGTTCATCTCTCTCTTGTGATGCCCTACAACCACTAGCTGAAATGACATGGCAGCCCCCCTGCCCACCATACAAAATGCATAATGAAACAGCATACTGCCTAACCATTTGGGGGAGGGTCTTCACTTTGGTGCAATGGTTATCACTATTGGAAGGCTAGTAGGAGTACATGAGCGAACTTCATCTGACATACACATATCCACTTCATGGAAGACTAGTAATGCAATCTGATCTCATTCAATGTCACAGACAACCCCTGATGTGTGTGTGTGTGTGTGTGTGTGTGTGTGTGTGCGTGTGTGTGTGTGTGTGTGTGTGTGTGTGTGTGTGTGTGTGTGTGTGTGTGTGTGTGTGTGTGTTGGGAGGACATTGTCTTCAATCAGTGTCTGTGCACAGACATAATCTGGACACAATTTGCAGCTACACATGTGGATGTGGAGATGACTAGCATTGTGTGTGCTTTTTGGGAAACACTGGGGTCCAGGGAGAATGCAATCATTAATGTTATGTGCTCCCTTTTGAGACATGTGTCTTCCATGGCCATTTCCATAAGAATGTTAGTCAGCACTCTCATTAGTGCCCATACTCACTCCAGTGTTGCCCATAGCTATGGGCATGTGTGTTCCTACGGAGGATGCAATGGAAAACCATCACACGATACTCAGTTTCCACCAGCCAGTATGGAGGTCTCTTGATATCTGTATCAAGAGTTGGGTTGGTTATACCACAAGGCTACTTGGGAAAGGCTGCTCCATGTGCAACATCCATACAGTCCATGTTCCACTAGTTCCACCATGTCTATGCCCCAGAGGGTGCCAGGGTCTGCTCTGCTTTTATGGCACCAAGGCCCTGCTGCACTTTTTTCACACATGCTCATTGCAGTCACCTCAGTGTATGGTCATGTAGTAGCACCCCAGCTACATTATTGAGGAGATCATATCTGAAACTAAATTCACTATTCCCCATGACCCTCATCTCCACCTCCACTGAGCTGTGCTCCACCACATCCTGGAAAACTATCATGGGTCCATATTCCCTAGGCACTACTGCAAATGATGACAGCTATGACCATCACCCCCACACACTTTTTCCATGGTTCCATGCATCCCCAGGCATTCCAGTAAATGATCATGTTGGTCATGGCCATCCTCAGTCCTGCTTTCTATGTGGTGTACGAGGAGATGTCTAATGCACAGTGTGATCTCACCATGCACCACCCAGCATTAACTTCAAATAACATTGCCTATATAAGTTTGATTTGTGTGACACCACACTGTTACTGTGTAGCTGACAAGGGCTAAGCAATGGACTAGACATTATTGCTTTGCTTGTCCTGCTGTAAACTAGACACAATGCTATTTGTCTGCTGGCAACACTGTAAGGTGGTCACAGTTGGCACTGCTTCTGCACTGTTGAGGCATCTGAAGATGTTGGCTGGATTGTCTGATGTCATAATATCATACTACACCATATGTAACATGCTGCAGATATCTGGCAGGCTGTAGCTGGGGCATACTCTGGTGTCACACAGACATCAAGGCAGTAGAACTGGGACTTGAGCAAACTGAACACACTCTCTGCCACATTTCTGGTTTGTGCATTGGTGATGTTATAGTATTGTATAACCATACCTTGCAGCTTCTATACAGGCATAATCAACCAGGTTGCCAGAAGTTTATCCTACGTCATATGTAACACATTAGTGATGGGGAAGTGATTGGTGGGAGGGACAGTAATGTGTACATATTATGTATGTGGACATGTAGGTTACTTATGAGGTGGTCTTATGGGATGTCTCCGTGCAAGAAGCAGTGATACAGATGACTTATATGCCATATTTGAGAAACATGCGTACTGCCAGGTGTTGTGTGGATACATGGATTATTAACCCATGTGAAATACATACATCCAGGAAGCTGGTGGAATGGTGGCCTTTTCTATTGATGTAATGCTTATCATGGACATGGTGGGGGGAGCTTTATTGCCAGATGAGTGAAATCTATGGCTTCCAGAACTTTGAGGAAGAAGGTGATATCATAGAAGGTACACATGGTGGTGGATCCCTCCCCTGGTGTGTTGCAAAAGCAAATGTGCTTGTCCACATGTATCAGCAATATATCAAGGAATGTATGGAATATTCTACAGACTGACACTTGCAATAGACCCCAATGCATTCTCAGTCCTTGGAGAGTACCTGCATCTAGCATATTAATAGTTGCAATTAGTTACACATTCCTTGGTGTCCATAGGTATAGGAAGTCCATGCATTCCTCCAGTTCCAGTCTGTGGGCCATACATGTCAACCAATGTATGTATAATGTCCCTATCCATGCAGAGTAGAGAGTTAGTCCCAGACATATTGGTCTGGAAGCTGGTGAGAAGTAGTCATTTACTGAAACCATTTGTTAATTTGCTACTGTGTGTGTGTGAGATGACAACTTGCATCCGGGAGACCACATGTTGATGTTGTTAATTGTTGGCTAAGCAAATTCTCTGCTGCTATTAACATATTTACTTGTAATGCCAGACTTTTTTGCATGATCTTTACCTTTATACTCAGATGTTGGTCAAAAATGTCTCATCTGGCATCCCATGCAGATCACCAAATCAAAGTTTTAAGTAAAAAAAAAGTTCTTCTCAAAGTTGAATAACAAAATAAACAAATAAGCAAGTAGGTTATTCTCAAACTTGGAGAGCATAAAAAAATAAATAAAAAATACAAAAACGGTCCTGTCTGCTCTGTAACTGTTGCTAACTACTTGCTAAAGGAACCAATAGCTTAAAGGTTACACGGTAATACACTCTTGTCTCATGCAAAGTGCTTCAGTCAGACTTAAAAAGAAGTATCATCATTCACTAGTGCCAATAATGCACTCACACACCATTCCCACCTTACAGCTAGTTGTGTCCATGACATCTACCCCACAACACCCTGTGCCATTTACTGCTCTTCCCGCATGCAGCAATCTGTGCCATTTTTCATCTGACAACTATGAATCATGACTTCCTTTCTTTTATCCTTTTTGCATGTCATTATTCACTGTTTAGAATGTTCTTTATTTGTATGTTATTATACACAATTTACATGCCCTTTGGCACTACATGATTCTGTCAATCATTTTCTAGTTGGATGTTCTACTTTTTGGCATAAGAATATACTGCAAACCTTACTAATTGTTTCTGAATACCCTCTATAATAGTACATTTTTAAAATCCAGAACCTTGGTACATTTCAAAAAGCAACCTCAATAATTGCATATCATCGCAGTAATAACCTGAAACAAACAATACACACAAATGAATGCAATGTAGTCAGGTAACTACTACAGATCTAAGAAAGTAATATAATTAGTACAAACAACTATAAAATAGCAAGTACAGTAAAACTGATTTAAGTCACATTCCACATCCCAAAAACAAAGACTTTTAGACTAACAAGAAAGGTTACATTTAAGTGCGGAAGAATGTTTGCAACAACATACCAATAAAAATAAGAATAGATTTCCAGAGTTCATGACAATGTTTAAAGTTTTACTGCTACAGAATAAGGAGTGATGTGGAATGTTAACAGTAAACAGCACAGAAAACAGATGACCAAGCACAAGAAAAAACTTTGAAAGACTGAAGATGGATAGAAACCGAAACATGAGATTGTTGATAAACATATTAAGCAGAAGGCTTCTGTAAGATGTATTGGAGGTTATCCTATTGCTTACACAGTCTTGTGTAAAGGGAATGTAGAACAGAAGATTAGTAAAGTAGAAATTAATGAAAGTATATAAAAAACATTTTTTAAATAAAGAAGGCTTTTTATTCAGTCACTCTAAAAGTGAAAAATAAGGAAGAAAAGTGAAAACTTTGCAAAAGAAACACAGACAAGCTGATTTCAGGTTCGTTTTGTTGATTTCTGCTACTTCTTCTGGTACCTCATTACCAGAATCAGCAAAACTACCCTCAAATGCTTTATTGAAATCAGCTTGTCTGGGTTTCTTTTCCAAAGTTTTCACTCTTCTTCCTTATTTTTTACTTTTTACAGTGACTGAATAAAAAGCATTCTTTATTAAAAACATTTTTTTTTTTTATACTTTTATTTTTTACTTTATGGAGCTCAGGAAGTTTGCACTGGTACTTCCAATGGGCGGAGCCTAAACCTTTTGACAGAACCAAATTATGTCCTCACATTTCAAACAAATGTTCATATGTCTGGAACCATAGAGGTTATGAAAGAAGTATAAATGGCAAACCCTTAAGCACAAACTATTTTTAAAGTGGTAGTATTATGTTGGTTCTAGGTTTTAAACTGAGTAATATAAGACATATAAACACAGTAACTATGAAATGTGTAATATTTTATAAACAACTTACAGTATCTCAGCAACCACTCAAATTACGCACATACTGTCAGCAGAATTTTGCTCATCTAGCTGAGAGCTTTCATATGTGGATAGGAGTTCTGTCTGTGTTACTTGGCTCTTGGGATATTTAGAAAAATTAGAAAATTATAGCCTTGTAAATTAATATAAAAAAACAACAGTCAATATCTGATTACCTCCACTAGACAGAGGTCAAATACTAATGCAGTTAAGTCTGCCATTGTGTAAGATTTAAGATGAAATCTTTTTAATACCTTGTACATAGCATGGCTTTGGAATTATTGATGCAAATATGGCAATATGTCAATATTTGATGCCTAGAGGTATCAGTAGGACTTAACTGCAGATGTACCTGGAGATGTCACTCAGATGTAATGAGATAAGTAAAATATTGTGACTGTCATTAGCGAGACAGCTAATATATACTTTTGGGATGTATATTTGAAAAGAAATACAGGCAACACCATCTGGATATGGAAAATGTTATAATACAAAAAATAAGAAAACAATGAGGAAAAGTAGAAAAGAGGATTAGTAATGGAGAAGTTAACTGAAATTATGGATTACCTGCGAAATTAACAATTTAGTGAAGAAAATCTAACTTTGATAACATCACAGCAGGCTAGAGCAATGGATCCCCAAATTAAGGAGAAACCAGTGCAGCAGGAAACATCTGATCAATTGCCATATAAAGATACTTTGGATCCTTCCACTGGAAACTGGTACAAAAGTTCAGTTGCAGTTGCATAGCAAAGGAAGGAACAGGAAACTTTGGCAACTCTGACACAGTCAGTGTTGTGGAGTGATAGGCCAATGAGTTCCCATATGAAAAACAACAGATGACGCAGAATGACAATGAAGAGAATGTGGCACAGGAAGATGCTCTGGAACTTTCTGTAAAATACCCACAGGAAATTTAGAACAAAAAAATGTGCCCTCGGTTTAGAAGAAAATGATCTAAAAGAAGAGTTGCTTGATTTAACAGAGATGGACAAACATATTAACATTAATGAAAGAAATAGACTACAGAAAGTCAATAAAATCCAAAAAGTTAGAAGTTTGATAAAACAAATGAATGCAGTAATTTGGACTGTTCATAGAGATAAATGCAATATAACAGATGTAAATAGGATATATTACTGTGCAGCTAAAGTAATAACAGATAAAGTCTTACCACAAAAACACAGGGCAGTAAGGGAAAGGAGTGAGAGAAATCAAATGCCATCATGCAAGTACTGAATAGAGAAAAGTACTATTCTTACCACCTGACTAATTTCTTACAGTTTTCTGTCAGCAGCTAGATTTGGACAGAGGTCCTAGGCAATCTTGCTGATCTTATATTGTAACCACGTTTGCCACTGTTAAATGTCCTGTATATAATATGTCTCCTTAATTACTGTATATCCATGCATACTGTTACCTGTAGCTATATTTCTCTTTGACAGCAATAAATATTGCCATTATAATTACACTGTTAGTATGTTTCAGACATAATTAATTTTGCCAATATTGTTAGTATGGTTAGTATTATTAGTTTCTCTAGCATTAAACTGTATAACTGGAGCTTTTCTCCCTGGGTCTCCACTGAAAATGGGCTTCTGGCCCAGCCGGACATTACCCAGTAAACAAATGTAATAAAAAAATAAAATAAAATAAAGCAATCGAGACAAGAGGTGTCGCTGTTAGAAAAGTGTAGAAGAGGGAATAGATCAACAAAAATACCCAGAAAGATAGATGTGATAAAAGCAATCCACAATATTATAATGGATCAGGATTTATCATGAACTATTGCAAATAATAAACCAAACATATCAAGACAGGCAGAAAAATTTAGAAGATATGCAGATAAATATAAGGGAAACGTACAAAATAAGTTATTTATTGATGACCCTAAAAGTTTTATTGAGAATTGGGAAACAAGTCTAAAGGAATTGAAACACCACCAGAAAAAGAAGAAATAGATGCATTTTGGAGAAATATCTATGGAGATTCTGGGGAACATAACAAAAATGCTAAATGCACAGAAGAAGTAAAAGAAAGAATAAGAAGTTTAAATGTACAGGATATGAAATGGGATGAAGTAATGGCAAGAGAGATTGAAACAAAGTTAAGAAAAGCTCCTAATTGGAAAACCCGAGGCCTAGATACAGTACCTAACTTCTGGTGAAAAGTATTAACATATTTACATTAAGATTTAGCCATGAGTAAGAACTGTTTGTATGTGCACCCTGAACAGACACCAAAATGGTTATCAACAGGAAAAACAATGCTCCTACTTAAGAGTGAACCTGCAAGCTATCCTAAACACTATAGACCAATAACTTGCCTTCCAAAAACCTATAAACTATACACCGGAATTGAAGTGGACAGAGTTTACAGTCATTTAGAAGAAAATTCAATCATGGCAATAGAACTAAAGGGTAATGAAAGAAAGTCACATGGAACAAAAGGTCATTAGTTGTTAAATAAAGTCATAATGGAGATCTGTAAAAAGGGAAAAAATCTAAGTATGGCATGGATAGAGACTAAAAAAGAGCATTTGACAGTATCCCACATTCATGGATAATAGAGTGCTTAAAAATGTATAAGATTCACCCTGCTCTGATCAATTACATTACAGTGACCATGAAACAGTGGCAGACCACTTTGCAGTTAAGCCATGATAAAGGAAAATTATTATTCCAGGGATAAAAATACAAAGGCTGATATTCCAGGGTGACTCTTTGTCACCACTGCTCTTTTGCCTTGCCCTTAATCCATTTAAACTGCCTACTTAACAGATTTTGTCATGGCTCCAATTTGGCTCCCAGAAAACAACAAAGTGTAAAGATGTCTCATCTTCTTTTTGTGGCCAATTTAAAACTGTATAGTTCATCAGATGAGGAATTGAAGGCACAACTGCAAGTGGTCAAAACTTTTTCAGATATAAGAATGTAATCTGGCCTTGATAAATGTGTAGAAGCAACCTTTAAAACAGGAAAGCTGCAGCACCAAGAAAACAGTTTGGGACAGGAATGTGGTATAAAAGTACTTGAGCAAGTGTGAGTGTACAAATATTTGGGAACTGATGAAGGATCAACAATAAAACATAAACCAATATGAATAAAACTTAGTAAGGAATATTTTAGAAGAATTACAGTAAATTAATACAGAAAATAGTGCTGAATCTAGGAACAAAGTCCAAGCTATAAACCAATTTGCTGTTCCTGTCCTAACATACAGTTTTGGAGTGACTGACTGACCTCAAAAGGAGTTGGATAGGTTGGACAGGAAAACAAGAAAGATGTTTTATGCTCATCAAATAACAGTGCATACCAAGACTATATATCTTCCCTGTTCTGAAGGAGGTATGGAACTCCTCGAATTTGATTACATATATAGATCTGTAGTCGCAGGACTGCATACATATCTGCTGATCTCATAACACCCAAACATAGTGAAAGTTTTAAAACATAAGTCTAAGATGACTTCCCTGCTTATTTTAGCAGAAGCATATCGGCATCAAATGGGAATGGAAATCAAACCAGAAGTAGATCAAACTCAGGCAGCAACTGAATGTGCCAAAAAAAAAAACAAAACACAAGAAAGAATATAAAGTGAAGGATCAGATGAGAAGGCAGAAAATGTGGAAAATGCATAAATATAGATGAAAGTATAGAGTACTCTTGGAACATCCTCATGTTGATCAGGAATGAATGCAGGAATGGTTAAGGAGAGGTGAATTTAAACCAAAATATGAAAGGCTAATATTGGGAGCCCAAGGTACTATACTACGTGCACATTGGTTTACAAAGTCCACTGAACATGTGGGAGAAACAGACAAATGTAGGTTTTGTAAAACAGAATTAGAAACAGTTGCATGTCTTGTTGCTGGTAGTGATATACTAATGGCAGAAGGACTGAAAGGCATAATAATGTGGCAAGACTTGCATTGGCGATTGTGCAAACATTATAATATTGAAGTAGCTGAAAAACACTGGAAAAAACAGCCACAAAGCAATATAGAAAATGATGACATTTATATCACATGGCATCACTCATTGCCAACAGTTCAAAAATAGATGCAAGAAAACCGGATATGGTAGTCCATGAAAAGAAGACAAAAGCAGCAGTGATCATTGAAATTGCTACACCCAATGACTACATTACCTTACATACAGAGAGACACAAAGTCATAAAATGCCAGGATTTGCAGGCAGAAATGAGGACAATGTGGAAGAGGGATACCCAAACAGTTCCAATAGTAGTAGGAGCAATGGGTCTGATAAAAACAATTTACAGTCCTGTTTAGATATGTTACTGGCAGATGTAACTTCCATACGGACTGCAGAAGGAGTCATTACTGGACACATTGCAGGTGCTGCAAAGAATACTTCTGGCTAACATCAAAAATTGAAACAATGCTAATTTCATGAATTTTAATTGTACTTTGACTTAGGAATGGGATCCATTCCTGTCATGGTATTAGAAACCTCAAAGTCTTGGAAAAAATGTAAAAAGTCTTGCAGTAACATTTCATTCTGTAAGACTGTAAGATAAGCCCTAGTAATGTTAATTAAAAAAATGTTTACGGACTTGTAGATGAATTAGGAATTACAATAAAGAGACTAAATACCAAAAATGTAGAAAACATTTATCCAGAACACCTCCATGTATACTACTTAGGAAATGTAAAATGTTATAAATTTAGGTTAGCGTAGCAGACACTTTCAAAGATATATGATTAACATCAATATTGAAAATGAACATTGCATCACTTTCCGTGTTTAGCAATGCTGCTGGCATTTTTTTCTGAAGAAGTAAGGTTGCTCCTTCAGACTCATGGACTACTTTTGCACTATACCTGCAGATTTAATAAAAGTCTTGACATTGGTTCTGGAGCACTTCTAAGAATGGTTTATCTCACAATACCTTATGACTCATTAATGTGGGCATCTCTTAACCATTCCAACAGATTTGATTTTGCAGCTCATACGCTGTTGCTGGTTAAGTCGTAACCACTGGGAGTATTTCAACACTGCAATATCCTGTTTGGGAGACAGTTGGATACTCGTGTATTAGTGATCAAACTGAGTAACCATCTGCATAAATTACTATGAGTACAGTCAAGATACATAATGTGACCTTCATTATCTAGTGACATACATTTCAGATATCTTGCTGAATGCATGCCCATCTACTGTGCTGCTGACTGATTTTCATGACCAGTGAAGAAAGAATAATAAATAGCCATGGAGTAGCACTCGCAGAATCTGTAGCATATCCAGAACTTTGCTACTTAATACAGTACCCTGGTCTCCAGCCTAGAAAAGTATTACCTAAGGGGATCCTGCAGTGCTTAATGTAACTTCTCTGACTACTTGGCCTTCCCTCAAGAATTTAATATAACGTTTTGCCTTTGTTGTGTCTAAACCATTCCAAGTGTCTAATACTGAATAATACAGTACCCTGGTCTCCAGCCTGGAAAAGTATTACCCAAGGGGATCCTGCAGTGCTTAATATAACTTCTCTGACTACTTTGCCTTCCCCCAAGAATTTAATATACCGTGTATGTATCGTATTGCAACATTTCTATATGCTACTATTGTATATTAATCCTGCATGCATTCGCTAGCAGCCTACCGCAGACTTACTAAGCCCCTTCCCAGTACTTTACCTTATTGTGGCATATCAGTATAGCTACTCAGTGTAGCCAGTAGGTGGCAGCATCCACCAATTGCTGAGAGCCTGGCTTCGGCTCCAAACCCCTGAGCATTCTCCTGCTTCTCTCTACCTCCATACCTAGTGAACTAGTTGCCTTAACACTGTGTCTCCTTACCTTTGAGCCTGTCCTCCGCCTCACTGATTGTTCTTTGCCGACTTGTCTCTTTCCGTCTTCTTGGCTGTGACTGACTCTATTTTCTTTGCTCCCCCCCTCTCTTTCATTTGTCTCTCCTGCTTCCTGCCTTGTCCTCTCCTTCCTTTTACCTACTTTTCTCAACTCTCTCACTTCTTACCTATCCCCTTCCCTCCTTCTTACATTCTCCCATTCCCCTAAACTTTACAGGATGCCAGTACTCGTGGCACCATTATTAAAATAACTATAGTGCCCTTCTGTTCTGTCCTGCTGTAGGCTGCTGGCTCTGCTTGTGGGTACGTGTTCTTAAATGCTTTACTTTGTATAATAGAATACGTGCCTTTGGCACATTTGTTGGTTAAGCTGTTGTTATCTCAAGCAGGTTTTCGTAAACTGTTTAAAGTGCTCAAGCGCCACTACTCACTGAAAGTCCTAATACCCAAACGCCCGCTCTTTGAACACTGCGAGCATTGCATTGTAACTGCTGCTCACTTTGTCCCACTTAATGTTTGTGACATCTGAAAGTCCTAATTACCCAAATGATCACTTTCTGAGTGCTGCATGTATTGTACTGTAATTGCTGCTCATTCTGTCCCACTTAATGCTTGTGAAATCTGAAAGCCCTTATACCTAAATGGTCGCTCTTTGAGGATGCGTTTTCTTTACTGTAACTGCAGCTCATTGTATCCCATTTAATGCTTTTAAAATCCGCAGCCCTGGCATACATTGGATATTTCTAGTGCTGTTGTGCATAGAGTGACAATAGCATGTGTACAGTTTGCTCTTAAGTGTTGCGACTTACTGTACTGTATTTGCACACTAATAGCTCACTCTTAAGTGTTGTGCCTTACTGTACTGTAACTTACAGACATTCTATGATTGCCCTCAATAGCTGCAATATTCGCAGCACATTAACAGCTCACTCATGAGTGTTGTGCTTCCTTGTGTAAACTTTAAACATAGAGCGACCTAGCACGCTACTGCCCTTTCCTGTTTAAACTCTATGTACTGCCTTTGAGTTCTAAACTGCTGACATGTATTTAAGTTGTAACTTTTCTACTGCTGATAAATTTGTAGTTCTCTCTGCCAAAACTCTGTTATAATCTTGTGATACATTTGTAATACTTTATTGCTTGTTCTGGAGGTGCTGCATTTACAGAAATGTGATTTATGGTCTTCGGAACTGTTTTTTCCTTGTACTACTGTTACATATTTTGAAATGTGATTATGGTTTATAGAACAGTTTTTCTCCCTTTTTCTACTTATTGAAATGTAACTAAGGTTTATAGAACAGTTTTGTTTTCTCCCTTTTTTACTCACTGTAGCAGTATACTTTTTCTATGTTTTATGTACATGACTATTTAGTATTGCTACCCCCTCCCCCACACACAGTGCACCTAGGTCCTAGTGTTCCTGTTACTTACAGATTTACATACTTAGCACCTACCCTCAAACTTTCTACCTCATTCAGTTAGCATTACCTAATGTAAGACCTCCTTTCCCTTTCTAGTTGCTAAACTATTGTTACCCTGCTAATAACTGTCATTCCTTCCTATCTCTACAGATTGCCTTTGCTGTGTCTAAACCATCCCAAGTATTTACTACTGAATAATACAGTATCCTGGTCTCCAGCCTGGAAAAGTATTACCCAAGGGGATCCTGCAGTGCTTAATGTAACTTCTCTGACTACTTGGCCTTCCATCAAGAATTTAATATAATGTGTATTTTTCCTATTGCGACATTTCTTTATGCTACTATTGTATATTAATCCCACATGCATTAACTAGCAGCCTACTGCGGACTTACTAAGTCCCTTCCCAGTACTTTACTTGCGTGTGGCTTTAATAGTATAGCTACTCAGTGTGGCCAGTAGGTGGCAGCATCCACCCATTGCTGAGAGCCTGGCTTCGGCACCAAACCCCTGAGCATTCTTCTGCTTCTCTCTACCTCCATACCTAGTGAACTAGTTGCCTTAACACTGCGTCTCCTTACCTTTGAGCCTGTCCTCCACCTCACTGATTGTTCTTTGCTGACTTGTCTCCTTCCATCAACTTGGCTTTTCCTGCACTGTTCACCCTGTGGGCTCACTCCACTCCCCTACCCTGCCCCCAATTCCCACCCACCCCAGTACCTCTACACTTATACACTTAAAACCACACCCACCAATTCCATCACCCAATACACTCTTTTCCATTCCCACCCATAATTATCCTTCCTCCACCCCAACCCTACTAATCTATCATACCCTTCTCTTCCTATACAATCTAACCATACTTGGCATAACACTCCCCACTCCCAATCAACACTATGTTGACACTAGCTCTTCTCCTGACAAGCACTATGTTCACAAAATATACCTCTTTAATAATCCAAATACTTTTTTTCTCACCCTATCTTACCTAAACCATCTCACCAGACCTCTAAATGCCACTCATTACCCCCTTCCCATACAACTTGTCCACTCCCCTTCCAACACAAACACTCTTTAGCCTTTATTTCCCCCTATCTCTACTCCTTCAATGATCTACTATTTCCCTACAAACTCAAACCTACCCCCAACTATTCTCCTCCCATCCTTATTAGCTCTATTCCATCAAAGTACATAATCCATAAACTAGTAGATAAACAATCTATGCACCTCTTTAACCATATTCACCAACTAATTATCAATCGTCTCTCTAGTGACATTTACCCTAACCCTGGCCCAAACCCAAGCCTATCCCCCTCTCATGCTCCTCACTCAACTGGGAAATCTCTCCTTTTCTCAGCACTAAATGCCCAAAGTGTATGCAACAAAATTCCTAACCTTCATGCCTGGCTTCTCCATAATCAGCCTGATATCCTTGCTGTCTGAAACTTGGTTGTAACCCCATATAAAAAACTCTGAATTAATACCTCCCAACTACTGAATAATTAGAAATGATAGAATAGACAAAAAAGGTGGTGGAGTTGCTCTCCTCTACCTATCCTCCCTCTCTGTTGCTCCCTATACTAAACCCATGCCTAAATTTGCAAATGCAGAACTTTTTCCTGCCCTACATCAGGTAAACAAACACAGACTTATATGTATAGTCATCCTATATATCCCCCCAGTGATAATATCTCAGTCGTCGAATACATTCTTTCCTGGTTTTCCACCAACATCACCAATGAGACTATAATCCTGGGTTATGTAAACATTAACTGGACCACCATTGAATCTCCTACAAACTTCCTAAATATAAACCTCTACAATTTCTCCCAGCTGATCAATTCCACAACCAGACCTTCCAAGGACTATCCTTCTGAAAGCACCCTTGACTGGATTCTTGTCTACCAGCCTCATTACTTCTCCAATAGTGGTACCCTTCCCGACCCACTCAGTGACCAATTTCCTACTTTCGCTCATTGCCATCCCTCCTCCATACAACTATCCCACAATTATATCTCTACATGCTCCCTAAAAAATTTCAACCCCAATAGCTTCACCGACTCACTAAAACATATAAACTGGAACCCACTAAAAACCCTATCCCTAGAAAATGCCATCACATACTTCAATACAACTTTTACAAACCTATTAGACTCCTTTGCCCCCCTACAAACAAAACAAATCAAAAGTAACTCTGTCCCATAGATAACTAAAGACATTTTAGCCACCATGTAAATTAGAGATAAAGCTTGGAAACAATACCACAAAAATAAAACTATCCTTACCCTAAATGAGTACAAAACACTTTGAAACAAAGTAAAAAAAAATAATTATCTCAGACAGGCACAAAATGAAACCCCTGCCCCGTTCCAAATGCTTCTGACATAGATTTAGCCACCCAATTTAATTCTTTCTTCATTGATTCCATTACCAAACTAACACCATCCTTCTCCAGAAACCCTACTCCCCACCTCCACCCTCTCCTATCTCTTCTATCCCTAGCATTATCACCACCCAACCTCCTCCCTTATCTATGAACTCCATCCCTATATCTACTATAAAAAGACTTCTTCAGAATCTGAAATCATGCTCTAATGCCCCCCAATCAAATTCCATCCTACTTTCTAAAGATAGCTGCAGAAGCCATTGCCTTCCCCATATGCATTTTAATAAATCAGTCTATCAAAAAAGTTATGTTCCCCAACTATGGGAAAAGGCCTATATTATCCCCCTTCACAAAGGGGAAAACAGTAACAATGTCACTAACTTTCGTTCTATCGCCATCTTATCCCCCATCTCTAAACTTCTTGAAAAATGTATCCACCTTCAACTTTTACCTCATCTCATAAACAACCACCTTCTATTTCCCACACAACATGGATTTAGGCCTGTCCACAGCACTACCACTACTCTCCTCTCCTTCTTAGAAACAGTTAACAAAGCTCGTGACTCTGGCTGTATTGTATCTACTTTCCTCCTCGACCTTTCTAAGGCATTCAATACTATCTCTCACAATCTTCTCCTAACTAAACTCTCTAAACTAAATCTATCCCTCTCTTCTATCAAATGGTTTACCAGTTATCTCTCAAATAGGGAACAAGCAGTCAAATGGAAGAAAGCCACATCCCCATTCCTTAATACTCCCACAGGTGTCCTACAAAGCTCCATTCTAGGTCCCTTAATGTTCAATATCTTCATAAATGACTTCTACCAGACAATTCCTAATGCAAAACTTATCCAATATGCAGATGATTCAACAATCATCTGCTCCACCACCTCCACCCCCTCATTATTACAATTAACCCAATAAGCCTTCTCCTTCACTGAACAATGTATGTTAAACAACCGTTTAGCACTCAGTACTCCCAAAACTAAAGTTATGATATTCACCCCTTCTAAAACTACCAATATAGACAAAAAAAATAATTCTCTATCACCAGTCAGAGCAATACACCTCTTGAAATAGTGTCTAACTCAGAACTACTAGGAGTCCTTATTGATGACCAACTTAAGTCTGATACTCACCTACAAGTAAACATCAAAAAAACACACCAGAAACTAGGCATGCTTTATCGCCACATTCGCTACATGTCTCCCTCTACCAAGTTTGTTCTCTCTACCACATACTTCATCCCATCCCTTTTATATGGTGCCCCACTCCTGACCAACCTGCAATCCCCCCTTAAGAAAAAACTCTCCTCTTGTTACAATAAAATTTAAAAATTCACTAATGGTCAAAGATCCTCTACCCATCACTGTATTGCCCTTCATAAGCTGAATTGGTTAGCGCTCCTAAATTACCTCACCTATATTCAACTTACTCAAGCTCACAAACTCATCTTCAGTCCCTCCCTCTGTCCTTCCTTTGCCTCTACCTTTACTATGCGCCGAACAAATAGACTCCTACAATCTAACACCCAAAATATGATCGAACTGCACAAACCTGCCCACCCACCTGGTAAACAGCTACTGTCCTTCTCTCTAGCTCAGCTCTGGAACTCACTCCCACCTCTTATCCACACTACTAGAAACTCCTCTTCCTTTAAAACTTTAATCCACTCACACCTAACTTCCCAGTGGGAATGCTCTTGCACCAACCCTACATAAACTCTTCTAAGAACTCAATCCAACTAAGGGCAAAAAGATTTGTAATCATCCTCCCTTGCTCTGATTTCTATTTAGCATTTTTTGGTTCCAATATTTGTAAATACTGTTAATTTCTACTGATTTTTATTTAGCATTTGTTAGTTCCAATATTTGTAAATATTATTGAATATTTTGCACCTACTAACACCTGTACTGCTTTATTAATACCATTATTTCTGTATTTTGTAATAACTTGTCTCTAGTATGTTTTTACTATGTTTTCTATTATGTATAATGTAACTTGGAGCTTTTTTCCCCAGGACTACATTGAAAACGGGCCCCTCCAGGCCCAATGGACCATAGTGGCAAACAAACTGCAAATAAATAAATAAATAAATAATGTTAGTAAATGAAGACTATGCTGTTTACATGTATTACATTTATAGGCTGAGAAGTGGTCTACTTTCTTTGTATGTTTGTAAAGCTAGACATAAAATTACAATAAATAGTCATTTAATTACTTGGGTGCCTATATGGGACTTCCCCTGATTTTCAGATAATTTTTATACAAAGCAGGCTGTTCAAAAATTGTCAAGATTGCTGTTGCCTGTCACACCACGGAGTATATCAATCCAAGCAGCTAGACAGTTTATAGTTATTTTATGTTCCTAAATGTTTAAGGGACATATATGCTTTCAACAGCTCTATATCCTTTGTGTGTGTGTGTGTGTGTGTGTGTGTGTGTGTGTGTGTGTGTGTGTGTTTGTGTGTGTGTGTGTGTGTGTGTGTGTGTGTGTGTGTGTGTGTGTGTGTGTGTGTGTGTTTGTATATTGACGAGGCACATATATCCTTAGCATATACAGAAAAGCTCCTTATACTGTAGTTTGTTACTTTCTTTTTAACTATCAACACTAACTAAAAGAGGCTTTGTGCATTTGCTAAACCCAGTTAACATAGTGTCTATATTATAAGATCGAAATTTTAGATAGTTGAATACCTAAAGCTTGATCTGTAAATATTGAAAGCTAAAAACCACGAAAGGCCACTTACGCAAATTTTTTGTCAGGGAAAGAATTTACTTGGCCGTTATGTGGAATTTGCCCTTTTGTCCAATGTAGAGTGATCTCGAAGTTGGTATATTTAGTTAGGGTGGGTGTGGGGGGCACAGCCCCCCACATCGGGGGGTGTGGGGGGTTTAAAAATTGTTTTTTTTTTTTCATATGGCCAAGTGAATTCTTTCTCTGCATGGAAGTGGCCATTCACGGTTTATAGCTTTCAGTATTTACAGATTGTGCATCAGGTATTTGACTACCTAAAGTTCCGATCTTATAATATAGACCCACAAACATATAACACTCCCTGATGTATCTTACTGCGGCTTGTTAGCTGGTGTCATATGACTGTTCTAAATGATTATCCTGACTCTTTTCAAACGTTTTTGTGTTTAGTTGAATTGTTGACATTTTCTCAGAGTTTTGTATACAATTTAATTTGCATATGCTTACTGTACAATGGTCATTGTTATAGCCAAATGTGTGTTGGTAGTTACAACTGATTTTTGCACACATATTTCAACATGCTCATTTATGTTGCAAAAAATATAGTAGAACCAAACCACAGCCAGTATCCAGTATAAAACAACTTTTAATGATGGTGAGCGCTTTCGCGACAGACTTAGTCGCTTCACCATTTTTGTAACAGTGACTTTTGGTTGTTAGTAGAACCATTTGCCTGCACCATTCTATTTTTGCACAAATGCTCATTTATGTACTTTTTTGTTCCCATATGTTATGCTGTTTAGTACTTTCTTATATAATTCTTTCTACATTACTGCATTGATTTCTAACATACCTGAATTTCGTAACAGTGTCTCTAGTGAGCCTTCCCATCAGCAATGTCAAATTAATAATGAAGTAATATAAAAAAGTAAATTAAGAGTACTTACAATTCTCGTCCATTCCCTGACATTTTGTACCCACCAAAGGGGCTTTGTGGAGTCACAGCATTATAACAGTTAATCCTGAGGAACAGAATGAATCAAAGTATTAACAACATATCAATACAATATCAGTAAAGGGGCAGCTGCTCTTCATTTATACAAACAACTTCATTTTAGGATAATATTGATCTCTATATCATTAAAACACCTCTTCCCTTTCTTCCTGCTTTTATTTCATCACCCCTGACACGTAGGTGCTCAACTTGACAGTACATTTGTTAAAAATGGTGTACTAAAACAGGATGAAATTAAACACCAAAAAGTGCAATACTGTCACATTCAGTAAAAAATCCTGTCTTAAAGTGCAATACTGTCACATTCAGTAAACAATACTGTCTTAAAGTGCAGTACTGTCACATTCAGTAAACAGTCCTGTCTTAAAGTGCAGTACTGTCACATTCAGTAAACAATCCTGTCTTCCAACTTATAGCATAGACAACACTCCACTTTTAAAATGAGAATCCTGCAACAAGATTGGCTAATTCTCTCATTTGACTGTCATCTTGCAATGATACTTAGAAAGTCCTTTTACCTTGCACAACTCATTGCAAAATGTGTATTTTCAAGATCAAAAGAAGTTCTTACCCCTTGTATTCCACACTTCGTAAGCCTGTCATAGAATGAAATGCCCCCTAAACACATCAAGCAACTGGAAAGACCACAGTAGTTTCTAAAAAAGCTTAGCTAGCAGGTGACACTGGAAGCTGGATATTTGTATTCAATATCCTATGGACCCCATTAGGGTTATATGTGCCTTGATTGTCATGTCATAAGAAATCTTGTAGTGCAAAAGCTCTTATACTTCCATAAGTCAGAGAGTCCTACCAATACTAGGGGCATAGATGTAAATCTACTTAAAAAGCTAAACAAAACAAGGTGGAGAGAGACTTGTTATGCACTTTCTACCCCTTTTTGCTGTGCCATTCATTATCGTCTTTCAAAGGGGAGCTAGATAATTGGATACGTATTCATAAACTCACATCTGATATGGCTGTCCTGTCCATCCTTGAAAAGGGAAGTAAGACCTTGGGTAGGTACTGGTAAGGTGTTAATAGCCTCCTGACCCATCTGTCTTTCATTAGTTTCTATGATTCTATGATTATTGTCTACAAAAGTTTTTGTAGGGAAGATACTGCTAGGAAATATCACATCTTTGTGTTATTGTACAACACTCCCAAATTAGATAATAAGTAGGATATGCAACCAGGGGAACAACAGCAATGAGTTATGTTAAATTATTAATCTCTACATCAATGAAAACATACTGCAAATATCAAATATGCATTTCAGTTCAACAAAAATATTTACTGCAATTACAAAATGAATAAGTTATCCAAAGGAAAAATGTACGAGGTCACTTTCAGTAATTACCCTAGTAATAAAATCAAGTTTAGAATAAATAACATACAGAAAATAGTTTTACTACATGGAATGATGTGACTAAGCTATGACATTATGGAAAAGATAGTCTTGTTAAGCATCCGTCACTGCTGTTAAGCACTAGTCCACTGATAATCATTAACAACGGTCAGTGCCACTCACCACAGAAAAATGGCAGGAAATCTCAAGCAGATTTAAAACATATTTAAAGACTTAATTTAGACTTTTTAACTAAATGTAGGGTACTGAATGCAGTGTTTGAATGTGTTTTAAGGCTATTTCTCCTTGTTGCTGCTGTTCTGTAGAGACCAGTCTCATGTGACAGTGTTAAGTCTGTTACAGCTTTCAAAGCTGCATAACACTTAATGTGTCTACTTATTTTCTGTAACTATTGTAGTACATGGGAGCAGGTTAACCTCCATGCACTACAAAAAATTCTGATGAGCTCTTTGTGATAATAACTCTGCTTGTTATAGGTTTGCGATACGGATGTGGAGATTCCCTTCTCATACTTTGTTCTCAAGATGAATTTTTTGAAATCCATGTCTCAAACACATAGTAAGCTGGTTAGACTCGATCATAATCCTATATATTTTTTCATTATGCAGTCTTCATGACCAAACTTAGCTTATTCTCAAAAGCTGAAAGCAAAGAAAAAGTATTCTTTAACAGCATTTTAAAAATAAAAGGGAAAATAAATGAATACAGCATATTGCCAGTAAACAGTTAATTGATCAATCAGCAACGGGACATACAAATGTGCTTGCAGAATCATTTTGTGCAGACTTTACATTAAGTCAGACTGCTGTAAATGCAAGGGGTGACATCCTTTTTATAATTGCACAGATGATAACTACTAGTGCCATAAGTAATACTAAAAATGCCCCTGACTTATGGTGTTAGGTTGTAGTAGCACCAGTTTACAAAGGGGTTTCACATCAGATTCAAACAAGTTTAGACCCATCGGCCTGACCAGTATTCAATGAAATGTAACAGACAAGAGTCATAATGGTGTTTATCCAAAATGATAACAGGACCTTCTACCTCTATTAGATACAGGAAAGTATGGGATATTTAAGGTGATATTTTGCATTCTGAATCATAAAACATTTTGTAAAGGTACAACAGCATATGATAACCTAAACTTCTTCCCTCTCCCTATCCCTAAAACTTTTTCATGCACTGACCTTAATCCCAAACTCTACTCCTTAACTTTAATCTTTAAACTCCCATTCACTCCCTAAACTCTGCTCTCTAAGACTAAATTCCTTACAATGACCCTTTCTGAACAGATGATGGGTTGAGATAATACTTAAGGTCTTAACTTCACATATACAAGGTACAGGGTTTCATTCTGACTTCTGGTCATTGGTTAGGCTTGTAATAGTCTGTAGAATTATAGCCTAGTACTTACCTAGGAACCAAAAACTGCCTGGCTCTCTAACCCCAAACCCTACTCCCTGGCTCACTCTAAAACTCCCTATTGTTCCCTAACACTCATTCCAAACCCTGGAGGGTGGAGTGGAGTGAGCAAGTGTTACAGCAACAGGGGTATTTCACAGCACTGTCCCTGGCTACTCACTTATTCAGCTTTAGAAGAGTTAGAAACAGACTTTCCTTTTAATAATTTTAAGGCATCTCTACCTAGACTGTACCCTTCATGAATGAGACCTGGACAGGCAATAAGTTAGCTATTTGGCAGCATGGCAAAGGCTGTAGAACCACAGCACTCCTTGCAAGCTTGGGAAGACAAGTTGAGACACTCTCCTGAGGCTACTTAATCAAGTACTCGGAGACATTGCGACAGTTAAAGAGTAAGCTGATAAGAATGCAGGTGACATTAAAACACTTGCAGCTAAGCAAACATCTCTTTAGTTGGTACTTCCATACTTCCATAAATGCTTCAGAACTATGAGAGGTACAGACCAAAATAGACATGTGAAAGTTCGAGATGCAGCACCTGAGGAAAAATTAGAGGATAGTAAAAACCAGCCCAGAAGAAAAGCCTCTGTCTCCTGAGATTAAAAGAAGGAGAAGAAGGACTCAGTCTAAAAGACTTCCTAGAAAAAGGGGTAGCTAGCTTTTTGTCAGGAAATGTTGTGGTGATTGTTGAAAGGGCTAATAGAATCTCATGCACACCTCTCCCAACTGCTAAACCACTGAAGCATGTAATATTTTCTCTGTTAAACTATGCAGACAAAGGAAAGCTGCTGCAGACTGTTAAAGAAGGGAAGGAGTTCTCCTTTTTCAACCATAAAGTTAAACTGATACAGGGCTTGGTTCTGGCAAAAAGGAATCTTTTACAGAAGTTAGATCTCTATGTTACAAAAATGCAAAGCCAACTTTCTACAGCTGTTCTAGTCATTGAATTCAGAAGCTCCTAATATCCATTGTCTACTCCTGATTAGGCATTGCCATTCCTGTAAAAGAGTACAAGCATGGAAAACTTCTCCTAAACCTGTCTAAGCAGCCGCCTGCTCTACCAAGTGAAACAACCATGGAAAAATTCATATAGTGCAAATGCCAATGACAAAGCCATCTCACAGATCGGAGAATGTAATTGCTCCAGGTAAATTTGCTGCTATTCCAACAAGTGTACAAGACATTCCTGACAGTCCCTGCAGCACAGATGCCCTGGAAAAAAAGATGCAATCCCCTGAGATACTCAAACACAACTGGTGACTGAACAGCTCTTTGAAATACCCACAAAGAATAACTAAGAACTGTTAATAACAGAAGATGATGAAGGGTCCATCTCTGTAGAGGGACTCGCTTCCCTTGACCCAGAAGGCGATCTGTCAAGTACAATATCCCTGATGCTCCTTCTGCTAAATTTGTTCACTCCTTTTTCAGTGGATGACAAAGTATAAAGGGAAGACACAAAGGGAGAAAAGCAGAAGAAGTTAAAGAAATCTCTGAAGGCTTGACTTGTCCAAGCATATAAAGGCAAAATAATCAGGGAATTGCTCCCAGTCACCTCATATTGGAGTGAAGGAAGCTTTGGAAGGTGACTGGTGTGTTGTAGGAAATACTTCTTTCTGGATCAGCCAAGAGTACTAGACTATCTAAAGGCCTCAAAGTGACCTTGAACTATTTTACACTGTTGGTTGCAGAAATATAATGCCACAGAAAAAAATGGACAATGTTATTGATTGTTCCATGCTAATTTTTAGTACTGTTTCTTTACTGTATATACTGTATTTTTGTGTTAAAATGCTATCATTTCAGAGTAGTAAATACAGACACTATGACAACTGTGACAGCGTTAACTCTGAATGTGCAAGGATTAGCATTTAACACACAGTGTAATATACTGGCTAAATGGCTCAACAGAATAAGAATGGATATACATTGTGTACAAGATTTTAAGATACATAAGCAACATAGGTATTTCTTAAATAAAATGGTAGATTTTTGGATGATGTGTTCATTTTATGGAATGGGCCTGAGGCAAAAATAGTAGAATTCTGAAATTATTTAAATCGATCGTCCAGTTTTTGAAATTGACATATAATTTTAATGAAAAAGGTATTAATTATCTTGATACCTTCATTGAACATGACATTAGTGGTTTTAAGTCAAAAATTTTTAGAACGCCAACCTTTATAACTGTTATTTAGATTTCTCCAGCTGCCATCCTTATAGTCAAAAGAAGAGCATTTTAAAAGCTCAATGTATAAGGGCAGCTAGGATGGAATCACATTTTGAACAAGTTTGTAGCAAAATCTTTTATAGGGGAAATGTTTACAGACCAGGGCTATCCTTTACCTTTAATTCAAGATGCCTGTGGATATGTGATGTCACAATGAGGGTTCATAGGTTGGTACTAGGCTATCAGCCCTAGGGCCTATACAAGCCTAGCCATAACAATTCCCTGGCTATTTCTTCCCACATTATTTACTTCCCTAGACCCCTGTCTAGCAGGGTGACTGACATGATCCGCGGGGTGAATTTCCTTTCTCCCATCCAATCGTCAAGGTTCCTTTTGAAGAGGGCCAAAGAGGCACTCTGCTTGACATGTATGGGCAATCTATTCCAGAGTCTGAGGAGTCTCTGGGTCAGGAACCTATCCCTCCAGCATGTTTTGTTTATTGTGATGACAAGGTTTAGATCCCTGGAGCGTGTTGCTCTGAGGGATTGGGATTTCTTTAAGTGTAGCATGTCCAACAGCTCTGGGTTTGACATGGCCTTATAAACCTGTTAGGTAAATGTATTTTAGAACTAAGGAAAGAAGAGAACTGTGACAATTTTGATAGAGCTCTGGTTGTGCAATATAGTCCATTTTCAAGGTTTATTAAAGATATGATTAGTAAGAACTATAATATCATCAGAGGTAATCCACAGCTTCTGGAAAGTATTGTTAATGAACCAATGTTCATATAGAAAACAGGTGTTAATCGTAAAGCTGAATTTGAAATGGTCAAAATCAAAGGTACTTTGATGTATATAGGAAGGGAACATCTAAATGTGGGGCTTTTTCCCAATGTTCTTTTATTTTAGAGGCTAATAAGTTAATATTAGACAATGAAGCAAATCTGTAGTTTTGGTTGCTAAAGGGAATTATCACACTAAGAATGTTGTTTACATTGCAGTATGTGATAGTTGTTCTGCATTTTACATGGGAAAAACTGAAATATGCCTTAAGAAGAGGGTTTATGAGCACCTTAATCACATTAATAGTCATGATGATATGAATGCTTTATTTAGGCATTCTCTTAATTGCCCCAGTCTTTGTGATTTTAAGTTTGCAATATCAGAACATATCCATGAAGACCTGACAGGTGGTGACTTGAAAAACAAGTTAGAAGAAAGGGAAGCTCTATGGCAGGTTAAGTTGAATGCACAGTCTTCCCTGGGCATTAACTACAAAATTTCCCTGCAGCAATTTTTAGTTAGAAGATCAATGCAGTTTGTATAGCTTTTAGATTTCTTATAGTATTCTCTTTTAGAATTGTTGTGGTCTTATGGGTGTTCAAAACATTTACATGTACACATGTAACTTTTTAATGTTTAAGGGGGGTTTGTAATATGAATACTTTTATTGGTACTTACTTGTCTCTTTAAATGATTATCGGAGTCTAGTTAATTGTCTGGTAATGAATATATAAGGAAGTCTTTTTTGTTGAATTGAATTCTGAAGAAGTCCCAGTTTAGATGGGACAAAAGTGCTCAATTTCATATGTATTTTATGAGTTTTTTTATTAAAGTTCTTTGTTTAAAAAGTGTCTTTGGAGTTACTGTTCACTGGTCTACCTGTACGATGCATTCTTGTTGTCAGTTGTTACACAGTCTATCATACACCACTTTTGGTATTTGTTTTACTGCTTAAATCATAGAATTCAAAATCCACTCATTACTTATTACCCTTCTCAAAAAGGTGAACAGTCATCTTTGTCCACTAGCAACTAGGTTGGACCCTCCTTGATAAGAAGATGGGCCTTAACCAGAGTCAAAACAGCAGAAGGAAAACTAATCTTGGGCTCAATTAATGGTCCTAATCATGATGACCCCTATTTTATGACAGGACTAATGGCAGCTGTATAAGATTATAATGTTCAGCATTCTCAAATATTATTATGGAGAGAATTCAATTTACTGGTGCATTCATTTTTAGACGGGACCATACCCAAAAGTGAGCATTGCCTTAAGGTTCAGATGATGCTCCAAACTTCTATGGCAAAACTGCATTTAATAGACATTTGGCAGAGTTTGCATCTGTCAGACTCAGGGTAGACATATGTGAATCCTTCCAATTGCTTTGGCAGTCATCTGGACTATTTCTTAATTTCAAATGAAGTACTGACCATTGCATAGGAGATGAATATGACTCCATGTCCTTTTTTCAATCACAAAGGGGTTCAGATCTACTTAAAATTAGACAGGGTAATCCCTAAGGGTTCCACGATATAAATATTAGACTCCTTGATATTAGAAGCTAAGGATAGCATAGCATGGATAGAGAAGAAAACCCAGTTGTACATAATTATAAATCATCCACCGAACATGCCTATCTTCACTTAATGGGAGTCATTTCAGTGGACATTAAAAGATACCTGCTCCTCAGCAAAAGCTAGAAAGCTGGCATGACTAGATGATAAAATTAAAGAATTAGAAAAGAAAGTAAAATTGGCTTTTGATAAAGTAAAAGAAACAAAAGTTTAAGAATAAGGGTATACTTCAGGCATATAGGCAGGCCAAGCACCAGGTTGGTGTGATACTATAGGAGTGCTCCAATCTTTATATAAAATGGGGAGCAGTACAAGTCTGTGCCCATTCAGACAAAACAGGAAAATTCTTAGCATACATACTCTGACGAAGACATTCAAATAAGAGTGTGTTGTATGTCGGAGAAAAACAGACTGGCAACAAACCGCAAAGTGATTAACAGGAAGTTTGCAGAGTATTACAAATTGCTATAATCCAATGTAGAAATGGGAACCAAACAAGATGAGAACATCTCTCACCTATTAGAGAGGTATATATTCCTGAAGTTGCAAAGTAATGATATGGGCTTCTTACAAGGTGAGATAACTGATAAGAAAATCCTTAGTGCCCTACAGGATACTCCTAAAGGAAAAGCCTTGGGACTTGACAGTCTCATGCCACCTTTATATATATTACTGAATAAGCAGATTCTCCCCACTACTAAAATTGTTTAACCAGATAATGGACAAAGGATCAATGCCTACTTCAATGAGAGAGTCCTGCATTATTGTCTTACCAAAACCAGACAAATATCTACAATCAGTTAGGGACTATAGTCCCATCTCTTTCATCAACACAGAGGCAAAACTCTAAGCAAAAGTTTTCAGTTCAAGGCTAAAACCCATTATGCCCAAACTGGTGGCTAGCATGCAGACCTTTTGTTGTGAGAGGTAGATCCAATTATGATCACCTGCACACATGGCTACTATGTATGGATGTGATCAGAAGCTATGTGCAACCAGTGACCACAACAATGGTAGATTTTGAAAAAGATTTCAACTGCATCCACTGGGACTATATGCGGTGGGTGTTGGCACACATGGATTTTTCTCCTTCTTTTTACTCAGAGTATCACGGCCCTTTATAAGTGACAGTACTGGCATGTAACACTGTATCCCCATTGTTTTCTTTGGAAAAGGACACATGGCAGGGCTGTCACACTTTCCCCTCTCACTTCCTACTAGCTATGAACCCTTAGTGGGACTAATCAGATTGCACAAAGACCTAACAGGGTGGAAGATATCAGGAATAGAATCCCAGGTTATACTATTTGCAGATGATTGTCTGCTTGTCATAGAAGACCCCAAACACAATATCCTTATATTAGCAAAGCTCATTAAGGATTTCTGGAAATGTTCAGGACTGAATGTAAATTCTAATAAGACACTGCCATGCCCAGCCAACAGTGAAGTTGACAAGCTCCAAAAGGAGGACTGGCGTGGTCCCTTTAAATGTTGTATGCCCCCCCCCACCAAATATCTGAGTATATAAATCTGCTGAAACATGGCTAGTATGGTGGTCTGTAACATGAAACCACAGTGGGAGTGCCTATTTGTACATGTGTACACCTGGAAAAAGATGAAGTTCCCTTATCAGGGTAGGATATTCATATTATACACAAGATTCTTCCCCAAAATATTATATATGTTACTCCAACTCCCTACCCTACCTACTTCCCACTAGCTACAAAGATCAAGAACTTGATGATGCAGTTTGTATGGCAGGGAAGGAAGTGCTATCTCCCCCATCCAACTTTGTTCACCCCCTAGAAGATATGGTGGAAGAGGTCTACTTGAAAAAGTACATATGAAAGAACTGCAAGCCTGACAACCTTATCTCTTTCTCCAAGATCATTATCACCTCACCCCCTGGATGCAAATACAAGCCATTTTGGGTAGTGCTTCCCACCAGGCACTTCTGTGGTATCACTCCTCCTCCCCATCACAAGTGAAGAAATGGTGGTCTTTGAATATTGCTAATAAAGCCCTTCACAAACGTTTTACCAGCTACCCTAATCTTAACATTTGGCTGAGCAACTTCCCATTTATGGCAATCCCCACTTTAAGAAAGACAATATCTGCACACAGTGGATGACCTAGACGATGTCAGGGATCTTGAGGCTAGAACATCTAACTCTACAGGGCAAGAGGTGAACATTAAATCATTTGAACAATTGCAAAATGAAGCAGAATTTTCCAGCTAAAGATTTATGAAGATATTTGCAAATCTGTCATGCTATCTCTGAATCCCCTTAACATTACCAAAATAAGCTCAAAGACCAGCAGAGCTCATTAGAGGTATTTCTGAGAGAGGAGATTAGGTGGCAGTTTCAGAGAGTTGTTGTTGTGTCTTTCGGCTTTTTCTGATTAGGGGTCGCCACAGCGGAACTCCGGTCCGCTAATGATTGGCAGTGGATTTTT